>NW_010175021.1:0-1517 GCF_000695765.1 Mesitornis unicolor
GGGAGGACCGCGCTGCCGCCGCAGCGCCCTCCCGGCGGGCAGCGCCGGGTAACGCTGGATCGCAGCAGCAGATTCAGGCGCGGCGTTTTCGAAGCAGTGCGGTTCGGCGGTCTCCTTTAGGCTAAGGAGGATCTATCACGAGTTACTTACTGTCCTGAGAAACGCACCGGAGAGACCTGGGCTCGGTGGGTTACTTGTTGCCCTGACCCTGTGCTTGACTGAGGGGTGGATTTTAAAGGCATTTGGCCTTGATTTAAAGGCAAAGCATCGGAAAAAGCCATCATTTCCCATAGTTTCTTCTCCCCTGTGTGTTACAAACACTTCCCAGCCATTTCAGCCCCCCAGGTTTTAGTGAGGAGAAAGAAAGATCAGATGGGAGCAAAGCAAGGACCTAGGAGGAAATATGGTGCAGGGTGTCCTAGCTGTCCTCGCTAGGTGTGATGAGCCACATGCCCTTAACAGAACCAGAGAGAGAAAGGAAAAAAAAGAAAAAAAAAACAACAAAAAAAACCCCAAGCTGGAGTCTTTATATTCCAGATGTAGCCTACAGTGAACATCACCAAATACGAAAGATTGTCTTTACAGGCAAGATTTAGCAGGACTGTGGCCAAAGAAAGCCTGTGTGGTGGCATAAAACGGCGCTGCTGTTTCAGATGGAGTGGTCCTTGCCTGTATCCTCTGAATTAATGGTGGAGATGATTCTACTGTCAGACAAATCTTGTCAGCAATAAGCTTCAGGCAGAGGAGCTTCCTGGGAATAGATTTAAAAGTAGCATTAACATACCCTCATTTTTTAGTGTCCAATACTTTCTGGCTGGCAAATTAATGCTGCACTTATTTAAACAGTGGGTTCTTGTGGTTGAAGGGAGAGAGGCTCTAACAGACAGAAATATGGTTCATGTGTAGTTGAAGGCAATGGTGGGATGTATTATCTACCAGTTTTTTGGGTGGAGCCTGCCCAGGTTGGTCTTCAAGTTTTCAGTTTGTACGGGACTGGAATCCCCACCTTGAGTACGCATAAGCTGGCGGCATGACTGACATGAAAAAGAAGAGCTGAACTAAAAAGGAAAGCCTTTATCTTCCTTCTGATGGGAAGATTTTTGCCAGCTATGCAAGAGGTACCTGCTCCACTGGACACTCAGTGGCCATGCTGTGGTCTGCAAAGCACCCAGAAAAGTCTTGGTGCCTCAGTATAAGCAGTGAAGTGAAAACCTTCAACATAAATACTGCCTAACCAGCACTTTTCACAGACAGTAAAGCATTCACAAAGATGAAAAGTTGGCTAGTTGGATGGAAACAAGTACATGCAGAAGTTAAAATATTCAGTGACTATTTAGAGACTGTCTAAGCATTTTGGCAGTTAAAAAGGGCTAAGACTGAGTCTGCAACATATAGGAAATTAAATATTTTTGTTGGGAGTTATCATTCAACATCTGAAATAAAAAAAAATCTTCACGTGCCAAAGCAGTGCTGTAATGCATGGAATTGGATGCGTTACTTTCTTTTAAGGAAAGAGT
>NW_010175021.1:1548-9082 GCF_000695765.1 Mesitornis unicolor
GTGGTAGGAATCAGTTGCTTTCAAATTAGGCCACAAATCCATTTTTCACTTTTCTTTTACATTCTTGCCTTGCTTTTTTTCCATTTTCTCTAAGGAGCACACATATTCTTGGTTTTCATGCCTACTTCCTGGGGTTTTTTCTTATTATGTTTTACAAAGTTTCTAATGTATGCTCCCCTCAGCCATTTAAATACATTATTTGAAACCAAGAGCTTGAAAATTCTATATTATTTGCAAAGTTTGATAGATTGGATGTCTGTCAGATAGTTGAGTTCATTTCATGTATACTATTTACGAAATATATACTGTACACAAATTGCTTTATTTATTTATTCCAGAGTTTTAATTCTTCTTCTTTAAAAAGAGAGAGAGAATTCTGTACCTGCAAGTATTTTATAAAGAGTATATATATTATTCTCTGCATCAGTCACTAATCTGCAAGTAGTAGCTCTTTTGAAAGGGCAGTGTAAACATTCTGCCTGTGCTGGATGTAGATTGTTGCTTGAGAAGCCAGAGTTTTTAATTTCCTGACTCTTATGCTGTTTGCCTTGTAAGCTATTACATTAACACTAGGTTTCTGAAGTATTTTTGCTTCCTTGTTTTCTTTTATAACCAGTGCACACCCTATTAAATGCATACTGGCTGAAAGAAAGCATCTCATATTATGTATGTCTATAATTAATTTCTTATTTTTACTAATTAAAGGGAATCAAGTGAATCAGTTTGTTTCAAGTGTGGAGAAACAAATCAAGTTGTGTCTAAATAATATATTTGGAGGTTTTTAGTAAGTGATATCTGGTACTAACATGAATTAAATATAAAAGCATACATATAAATCCCCATCAGCCTGAAAAAAATGAACCAGAAGAAATTTTGTTTAGACCTTAGGAAGAAAAGCTGTACATAGGCCAAGAATGGAGATTTTTATTTTGAGCCAAAAGGGGAACGTTTTGAGGTATTACAAGCATAATAAGGAGGGTGTGAGAACTGAAGTGGTCTTAAGGCTCATGCAGTAACAGGAGTACTCCAAGGTGTTTGCAGGACTGGGTCTCTATTTTTATAAGCAGTGTTACATAATACATAAGTGGAAAAGTATCTTATCCAAGTGGAAATAAAAACAAACTACCTTTCAAGATGACGTAACTCAGCAAAATATGACTCATTAGTGTTGTGCTTTTATTTCCTGAGTATCTATAAAACAAAGAATATTAAAAGAGGTATGTCAGAAATACTATATAATGAAAATCTGGACCTTATTTATTTTACAGTATGTTTATGTGCATTTTTACTGTCACAACATCATTTTGCTGAATCCTGTAGTACAAGATCCGTCCCCTGATTCCCTTTGGGCTTTACTCTGTTGCTATCATCCATACAGGGAAGTACGATACCATGGGGGTTAGGCTGTAGGTTTCCATGTCACTGCTAGGCTGTGCAGTAAGATACTCAAAAATAAATTTCAGGTTGGCAGCAATGAGTAGGTAAAGGGCATCACAAAATTTAAAGTCACAGGCTAACATGCAAAGAGCATAAGAAGCAGAACATTCTTCTGATGTTCTCGGAAAAACTCTGATGTTCATCCTATAAATTTGCTACCCTGCCATATTGGTAAAAGGCTATAAACTAGACTAGTATTCCCAGTTGGGTCAGACATACCAACAATAATGTTTTTCTGGTCCTGCGAGCTTCAGTTCTGCACGTGTGCTGAGGAGATATGAGCAGCAACTTAGAGCAGGCCTGCGATGTCTGCAGTAGGGCAGACTGAAACATAGCTTAGAAATGTAGAACAGCTTAGAAATGTAGAACAAATCATATTAAATTCAGTAAGACTATATGAGTAAATAAATACCATACAGCCTGCACACGGCTGAGGACCCAGACACAATGGAAAGGTGATTAGGACAGGAGCTATAAATCGATATATATGTAGCGTATGGGGATGACTGACTTTTTGAAAGCCCTAATTGCCATGGAAAACCAAATGTTAGAAACAAAAACTCGGCCTGATTGAAAATTAGCTTCTAGGGTAAATAGGCATAGGGTGAACTTCAGTTCATTCTTGATGTACATGGTCGGATTCATTCCTCTGCAATCATATTGAGGAAAAATAACTGGCTGTGGTTTACCTCTTGTTCATTCACTCTGCTTTTTTTTAGGTTTTCTCTTCTGAAATTAGAGGGTATGCAAGATACTATTTAAAATTACAAACCTATCATCCTGACTTGTGTACTGACGCAGTTATATATAAGCTTCTGTTTTGTTGTGCCTCTGTTAAAATTCAGAGTTAATAGGTATATTGCTTTGCAAGAAAGCATCAAAACATAAAAATAATTTGCAAGATATTTAACACATGCACTCATATTACTCAGAACTTTAATAGAAATCTTGGTTAAGTCACATTAAATTAGAAGCAAATTCATATTCATAAAAAAGGACAAAGGCTGCTCTTGATTAACCAAAGAGCTGTCAACAGAGAAAGTGAAAGAATTCTTTATTGTTACCCAGGTGAAAGCATAACAAGCTCTAAGATAAATTTAAGTGAAAAAGCTGACAACCTAAGACCAAGGGCCCACTGAATTAATGGTCTTGGACGTAGCACTAAACTGAAAATCTCGGTCACATAATTTTTGAGAAGAGATGATAAGTAGACAGAACAAAACCTCTTGCAGTTTGGACAGTCAGTCTATAGTAAAGTCTCTATTATTTATACCAAAGCTAGTTTATGTTGGTAACTCCTGTCACAGTGAAATGTTTGCAGCATGGAAATAGTATGGAAAATATACTGCAAGTACATAGCTTTTTCGGTCATCCTGCACTTGCCAATATCTATCTCTGGATAATGAATCTCTCCCCAAGCCAAACTTCTCAAAGGACTTTTTTTCTCCCTAAAGAAAAGTTCAGGCACAAACAATTACTATGACATAGTCAATTTCTAAGCACTTAAAAGAAGTATACATACAGCCTAATCTGAGAAAATATGATACAATTGGCATTGTCTTTTCTTATGAAAGAATGCTAATAGTTGGAGACCAGAAGCGATACCTCCCCAAGGTAAGGCAGTTTTCAAAGACACATGACTCTACAAGCCATGAATGACTCTGTCCAAGCCACATCATTAAAAATGTAATGATTATGGAGACCATATGTTTTTCTTGTTACAGAATTAGTCATTAAATTCTGCCTTTTCCAGTTGTAAACTGATCTTGTAGGCAAGATGACAACTTTATGAAGAAAATAAAATAAGCACAGAGTTATAGTCTTTTTATATGTATATATTGTAATAAAAGCTTTTTTAAAAAAGCTTTTAAAAAAATGTAGTGGAGTCAATATTTTTGCCAGTTTCACATACTTCAAGAATGAAATATGGACCCACAAATTGTTCAATTTTTTGCTAATGGCTTGCCAAAAATCAAAGTAATAGAAAATAAATTCCCTGATGGGCTGTAAGTAAAATAAATTTTAAAAGATGATAGAGGAATGCCAGATTTTGAACATACAGGATTACTTGTTACTCAACAACACTTTATTGTTAGCAGAAAACTTCTTTACCAACCACAAAAGCAATATTCCATAAGCACGTGCAAGAAGCTGGTAACGTAACATGAAGCCCATCTAAACAACCGCACCAACAGCAACAGATGGACTCAATAGAATTTCTCCATAAAACAAGTTTTCAAGGTAAGATTATAACCAGAGCTGATGCTTTCTCTGTGGCTCACCAGGTTGTTTCTATTGACTAAGGCAAGTATATTTTCTGCTTCTGAGGTGTACATCTTGGCAACCTGCGTCTGAGCACATGACAAGGTACAGGAGCAACTTGACTTCAGCAGATTTGTACACCCAGCCCAAGCTGGCTCACACACACAGGCTCTTTTTGAGAGGCTTATCAGTTTTTGAAAGCTTCTCTCAACTTTGTTTCTCAGAATGATCCTGGGTAGACCACTGAGACTTGGAAGTTGCAATTTAAAAAGCCACTGTTTCCACCTCCACCACCCTGAAGTCCTAGCCATTGACCTGGCACACATGTGACTGTTTTCAAATGCTGCCATTTGCACAGCCTTTTCTTTTCCGACCTTTGATATGAGACAGCACGGTTTGCTCTGTATTCACATGTGGAGCTTCTTCCTTTCCATGTGTTTATCAGGAGTCAGGAGAATGTCTACAGAAAAGCACTGCCTCCAAAAGTAAGTTACCTGGAGAGGAGCAGAGGTTTGTCTCATAATGCCTTGCTTTGGCTCTTGATGAGTTAAATCACAGGCTGAGTGGCAAACAAACCTGAAGTATTAAAAGTAAGCTCTCTACGACTGTTCCAGCTGCATTACTTGATTTTTTTTCTCAGAAAACATTGTCATCTCCTCTTTGGTACTATCAACTCGTTAAGAAATTCAGAAAACAATATCATTTTGGAAAAAATCTCCAGAACACACACACAGAGAAAGCCCAAGTCAGCTTAATCTTAGCTCCACTCTCTGCATTAAAAAAAAAGAGCCCAATACTGATGCAATATTTAAACACAACAGGAGGAGCTATTGGGTCAAAATAGCTGCTACAATCATCCTTTTAAAACTCTCTGCTTAAACATCCTTACTGAGTTTTCAAAGATATAAAGACCTCTAGTATTTGACATAGGTTGTATAAAACCAGAAGATCTTCATCTCTTCTGATGAAGTAAGTTATATCAGATAACAAAATCAAAAGCAGCAAAATTATAAGATTTCAAAGAGGATTGCAATACAGCATTCATAGTTTTTTTAAAAATATTTTTAATTTAAAACTTTAAACTGCTGGATATCACTGAACACCAAGTTCTTGCAAGCACTGCAGGTTTATAAAGGCCACATAATATATCAGCTGACTCAAAATTGCTACATTTTACGGATACATTTAATATATACATTTGCTTAGACCAGCCAAAATGATGTAACTCAAGTAAAGTAGACCGAAATGTCCTAAAAGAGTTTTGTACCGGCTTCATAAAATCCACATGACTGACTCTTTTTACTAAACATGTGAACTTATGCATAGGTCAGACTCAGATGTATGCATTTACATTTCAAAAGAGACATTTAAAGCCTTTTACAATCAGTAATACAGAGCAGAGTTCTGATTGATTGTTTCAAATAAAAAATGTTTATATTCTACTGAGACATAAATCAATGAAGATATTTATCAAAATATTCATATTTATCATATGAAAGATTAGCATGGATTTTGAAAAACCATAGTTTTGTTTCATTAGATGACAACTTACAGACAGGGGTATTGAGTGGAATGAGTTATACTGTAAATCTGCACAGGTCACATAATCTCCTGCTTTGATAAGTAAGTGCTCTGCAAACATTTAGCCTCTTGGCTTGCTGCGTGCTTTGAGATAGTTTGAACCTGACTAAAAGTTTGCTACTGCAAGTAGAGTAGCCAAGCTACTCCAAGCATATGCAAGTATCTGTGTTTTACACTACTACTATTTTTCTATTAGTATTTGAATACTGTTCTCATATGGCTAAAAAACTATCATGGCCTGCCACTATAGTTTCTTTACTGATGTTTACTGTCCATGTTAAACCTAATTACTCAGAAAATTAGTAAACAGAAACTAAGACACGTCTGGGCACAAATGGAACCACATGACATCTCTGGCACCTACTTCTAAAGGGATAAGATTGAGAGAGACAGCACTTCTAGAGCTTGGTCCATGCCAGAAATGTTACCTGATTTGCTGTGATAGTGGGTGGACAAGACTCAGATGGCCTTTTTTGCTCCTGTGTTGTTATACCTAACTATAGTGGCAAGGCAAATATCACAAATGAATTAACTTTTAAGAGCTAGAACCTGTCATACCTCCTCATTTGACAACATACTTGAAAAGAACACTGAGTAGCTCCACTGAACTCAATCAATAATGTGTTCCATTTTTTTCAGGCAGATCTTCAAAGATACTGGAGACCTAAAGTGCAAATTGACATCTAAAGTATCCTGCTACAAGCTACATCTCACTGCATTTAGTGAAAGTGAGCTGCCTGGAAGGTCCAGAGGCTCTGTAAGCATGCACCTTGATCAGCCATTTCTCGGTGCCTTCAGCGCTCTGGTCCCAGGTGACTCATGTTGACCCACTGCACTGCTGAGTAACTTACCAACTGGATGGTGTGCAGACCAAAGTACAACTGAACGTGACTAGGGTTAAGATCAGACCTCAAATGTGCATCAAACAGCTTATCTTCCAGTGCCATCAGGTTGCAAGTTTCTTAAAAAGGTTTACAAACTAAAAAAACCCAACCATATGTGCCCTTCTGTGTAATTGCTTTTAATGAAACTTGCTTACCTCTTGAGTCTGTAAATTTTTATTTGTTTTTACTAAAAAGCAAGTTATTTCATTTGGCAGAATCTACATACTCACAAACTTTTGCTGAAAAGACATATTACAACAGCATGTTTTAAATTGAGAGTGTCACAAGCAGAATAATAAAGAAAAAAAAGTGTTTTAACATTGTTTTCATATATTTATTAAAACAACATAAGAACTTTTTTCATCCCAACAGTGATTCTGCCTGCAGTATCAGCAACCTAGTAGCCATTTTTCCCCCAAATGGACAATTAAATAGCAATGAGTCTAAAAGCCCAAACTATCCTTCCCCTCCTTCCCACTAGGCACTTTTGCTATTGTCTAGGAGCACAAATAATTTCATTAATAGTTTAGCTAGCAAAAGTACAAAGGCACCACTGAGAATTGTCACTGTGCTGGCACAGACAAAACCTTTTTGTCCACTTTAGAAACATGCTCTAAGAAAGCTGGCTCTCAAATTTGGGATCTGAAACTACAATCACTGCTGGGGCTTCTTCTTACTATAAAAATCTGCATCAGCATTCTCGGGATCTGACATAAGGCTTTTTGGCTGGCTCTTGGGGTTATGATAGCTTAAGAGTCACAGATAAGCAAGCTTGGAAGAGTATAAATCCTGCCAGAATAGTTCCCGTCTTTCAAAACACAGATGGAAATCACAGCTTTAAGTTATGTAGTAGAACAATGGTTTACGTGCGTAGAATACATACCGTTACAAAAGGTTAAGAAAGCTAATAGAGGGCTGGAGGTTTCACCCTGAAAGAGAGTAACAACAAAGGCAATTTAAGCATCTGCTACACGTAAGTCCAAACGTGGCTGGTGAGCACCACGCTTTATCCACGTTTGCAGCAGGTGAGCCGCAGTAGAACAGGCGATATATAAACAATGACAGGGAATTGGAGACTAGAAAGCTTACTTCGCTTTGTAACCAAAGATGAACAATATAACACGGGGTAGTTTTTTTTTAAATATGGGATATTAACTTAAACATACCTCTAACCTCCCGCTTTATAGAAACGCGCTATTTGCTTAGCAAGTCAAATACAATAAATACGTTTTTCCAGGATGGAGGACGTATCTGGGGAGAAGGCACTCCTTCCATACGGACCCCCGGCGCTATGCCCTCTGCTCGCCCAAGGCACCTCCCGCGGGCCTGGCTCCGGGGCAGTGGACGTTGTGCGAAGACCCTCGACCCCG
>NW_010175022.1:0-19882 GCF_000695765.1 Mesitornis unicolor
TTCCTCTTCCACCTAAGCTTACCCAGCAGCTGTTTTGCCAGAGCTCCATTGAGGCCGAAGCAAAATGCTCCTCTGTTTTTGCCCCCCCAGTTAGTTATCTACCTTGCTGCACTGCACATTCCATGGTCTGCACATACATCACCCCCACTCCAACACTGTACCACTTAAAACTCTTATGAAGTTAAGCTGCTGGAACAGTGTTGCAAGGGTATTACCATCAGAGTATCCAGGAAGACCAGGCAAACCACGGTCTCCCTCCTCTCCTGGGTCTCCCTGTAGTCCAGAAGCTCCTGGATAGCCTGGATCACCTCTTGCACCTGAAAGACATCCACGGTTCCACAAAACACGTTAGTGTGGTGCTGTTTGTGACCCATAAATGCTGACTAGTAATACGTTGCAGATTGCTCAATTCTTAAAAAGTAATAATTAGGAACTTCAAGGGCTTCAGAATTTTAGAATTTACAATCTTTTCTTCAAGGAAGCTTTAGAAATGCAAAAACCTGCTACCTCATGCTGCCTCAGTCTGAAAAAAGAGATTTCTGTATAGCACAAATACCTGGGAGCTGAGCAGAGCCTGTGACAGGAATGTTGTGGAGCCACCAAGCACGTGAAGAAGGAGGACACCTCTCAGCTCTTACTAACCTGCTGCTAGAGCTACATTGCCTCTGGGAAGCACAGAAGACCAGCTCTCTGAGGAGAGCTCCTCCTTTTCCCCACAAGAAGTCCCCATTATAACAGATGTATTGATATGTGAGCTTTCCTCTGCTCCCCAGTACCAAAAACATCTGTCTGGGCTCAGCTATCGTCTGCAGAAAGTATCGTCCTTTCATCAAAGGCCAATGATACCAGAGGACACACAGTGTGTCCAGTTCCCTGCCTGCTTCCTCCTCTCTCCTCACAGTCTCGCCTGCTGCTAAAATCCTGGCTGGGCATTTGGGGTGATTTGAACAATGTGTGGGGCTTTTTGTCCCCTTTCTCTGGGAGGAAGGGAACCATTCATTGACTCTCTGGCTTTCAACAAGCCTGGTAAACGCAACACTATGAGGACACAGGCTGGGGCAATGGCATGTGAGCATCCTTGCTGTTTGTTGGCACCTTCCCTAGAATAGTTTTGGCCTTGGCAAACTGATACCACTTTCTATGTGTTTCTAGTTTCGCCAGCCAGAGCCACCATAGCTCTGCAGGACAGCTGACAGTGGGTGTGACAAGACTAGTGAAATAGTCACAGAGAAAATCTGTCAATTTAAATAAGAAAAAAAATAAGTCCCCTTTTATTCCTCAAGGCTTTTTAATAAATATTAGATTTGAAGAATGCTCTCTTGCTGTGCTGCCATGGCTTCACTTTATCTAGAACCTCTGAAGTGGGATACAGGAGACAAGACTCTCCCATTCCTCCTTTCGCTGGACAAATAAAAGTGACATGCTTTTTAGCTTGTTTCTTCTCTTTGGCCACAGGAATGCATGGATGCCTTTTGTATAGCAATTCAGCTTCAACAGAAAAGACAAAGAAGTCACCTGCTTGCAAAAAAGGTGATTAGGGCACTCTCTTGGAAGGCAATTGCAACTTCTGGAACAGTTTGGCAAACCACAGTATTTTTAAAGAGTTGAATCCTCAGGATTTCATGCTTTAGATCTGTGCAGAAGGTAGCAAAATGCTGCTAGGATAAGCAATCTAAGCAATGATGACGTACCTTTCCTTGGGATGCGAGAAGGAAAATAGGAAACTGGTCCTGGAGGACCCATCTCGCCCGTCTCCCCCTGTTAACAGAATTTGAATTAGCACATCATTCTAGAGAATTTCTTTTAAAATGGAAAGGTATTCCCATGAAACACAAAGAAACAAAAACAAACTTTCAAAAGCACTGGTGTTTCTTCTAAGACATCTCAGAGATTTAATGTTAACAAACTACATAACTGGTTCTACAATGATGACAAACACAACTGTTATTACATCACAGAAAAGAAAAGCAAGCAAAATGACATCTGGTTTACAGCTTATAGTAAATGAAAGTAAAGCAGTACCTTGCTTCCCCTGGGACCGTAGCCACCTGGTGAACCATCTAATCCTGGAAAACCCTGTAATACACATACAAATGATTGACTTTTCCTTTATCACAGAGAGAGAATACAATCATTTGGTCTGTAGCAGCTGGCTTCCTCTGATGTTAGTGTGAAAGCTATGCAACAGAGCTGAGCAGTTTGTCTCCTTGAGATGTAATTCAGGTAATATCATTAAGTCTCCTTGCATTCTGATGCTCCATCTCTTGGACCAAGCCCAGCTCCTGCCAAAGGCCAGAGGGGTTCCCTAGTTGAATAAGAGGAACTCAGGACCAACCCTGAAGATGCCTTCATCCAATTCTCCCGCCCCTGGGCATGTTGCATCCCAGAGAAATTGTCCATCCCTACCCCAGCAAATGCTACAATATTTAAGGTCCTGCTCACTTCACTCTTTTAAAAGGTCTGAAATTCAAAGCAAGTAGATTAAATCATCTGTGGTAAAACACAGTACATCCTATCACATGAGAGTGTATTTCAGCTGCTGGGAATACACAGAACAAAGTGCAGATTTCAGTAATTCTGATACAGAAAGATCAGAACCTGTGCACTTCACTCAGCTCTTTGACAGCTTTTGTTCTTTACAGAAAACGTTCATATGTACTCTGGGAAAAAGTGTTAAAAAGGTGAGCTTTTAGTAGAAACCAGTAGCCAGATCATCAACTGATACCAATTAACACAGTTTCACTGCAGCCAGCAGATTGTGTAATTCACAGTAGTCAGATTATTAGCCAGCTTTTTAAAAGTTCAGCATCTCCTGAGTTTCACAGTGGGAACAATTCCTACAGAGAACCCGAATTTTAATAACCAGTTCTGTAAGTCACTTAAAGCACTTTTGAAGCACTACAAATACCACAGCTCTCAGCAAGCTGCCACAAACTGAATTGCACGCTTCAGAGACCTTTCCATGATGGCAACTGTACATCACACCACCAGAAAAGGAGCCTCTTGAGTATCAGGTGTAAAATCTCTTTACACTAGGTGGAGCTGGTGCTCTAAAAGTGAAGCCAGCAGCTTCCTAATTAACTGCAACCAGTTAATGTGTGCAGGCAGGACTTAACCATTCTTCTTCTTAAGTATCAAATAACTCAAAAATTAATAAAAAGGAGGTTGTTGTGAACAGCACATCAAGCAAGGCAGTGCCCTCTCATATGCATGTTATACAATGATGCTCCATCCAAACCAATGTACCTTCCACTAAAATTCTTGCTGAGCTTCACCCTGAATAAGGGGAAGCCACTGACCATTTCTGACTGGAGCATGAACCTATGTCAAGGTCAACCATTGGGCTTCAACGGGTTTTGCATCAGCCTCTCCATATACATATTACTGATAGCATATTCCTTTCCATACCACTAGGTTTTGTGATCAGAACAAATAGCTGTGCAAATGTTATTTTTTTTGTATTTCGTGTGCTTTCATGTCCCATATGTTTTATGTTATTATTGTTATGCCTTGGTGACAGGACAAATCTTTAAACTACTAAGGATGGAGAAGCATGGAGAAGTCTTGCACGGAGAAGTCTTGCATCCCACAGCTATCTGAATACCTCATGGAAGTAATTTCTAATGCTGACTGAAGAAGCCTTTTCTGAGCACAAACAGATAGTATGAACTCTTCTTTGTCTGACATAATGCTATTTTAAATATTTGTGTGTGTTTCCATGGGGACAGAGATTTAATTGGTATATTTATCAGTTTCCTTTTCTTCTTCTTCTTCTGTGATATTCAAGATAACCATACAGCTCAACCACACCTGCAGAAAGCTATTAAAAAAGTAAGTTTCCGCATGCAGGAAAAAAATTACAGAAATAACAGGAACATTGAAAATGACACCTCTCCATACTGCTCTTAAAACATGCTCATGTTTTAAGCAAAACAAAACTTTAATTCTAAGGGCTATTTTTTTTCTCACAGATGAGAACACTAACTGACCCAAAATTGCAATGATGGATGCATCCAGATGATACTTGTCAGACTACAGCTGGTGTAATTACAGGCAGAATTTGTCCTCTACAGTTTACTTTCCAGACAGATTGTCTACATATGTATTAGAAACAAGAGTCTTGTATGAAATACTCACTCTTTCTCCACTGAGTCCTGGAAAACCACTGATGCCAGGCAGTCCCTATGAAGGCACAATAAAATTAGCAAAATAAAGCGACATCCTAACATCCTTATGGTTAAGAGTCATTATTACTTCTTACATAGAATAAATCTGACAGATCAAAACTCTAACAGTCAGACTTGAGCTACTTTTTTAATGCGATTCATGTATGGTGCAACAGAACAGGTCTGAAATTTAATTTGCTATTTGATTTTTGTCTCTTAACCAATACATTGTAAATTGACCATGAAGATTTTAAAGACTGGTGAGATTTTATTTTAAATGTATGCTGAGTGCTGTTCTGACTCTGTTTAAGCACTTTAGAAACACTGCCCCATGAAAGAGCACCCACAGATGCTACAAGACAGTAGTATTTAGCTTTTTCTCCTGGGGTCACAACTGGAGTCACACTCATGTTTTTTAACCATGATCTGAAGAGAGCTAAGATGGGAACAGTGAAATACAGTCTGTACTGAGGACCAGTAGCTGTGGTTAGGGAGCATAGCTTTAGGTGAGAAAGAGATGCACAAGACTTCCCAATGATGGTACAGGCATACCTGTGAGTCCTGTGGGGCCCTACACCCACTACCATTTCAAAATGGCCATTTCACCTTCCTATATGAAGCAGTTCAGAGCTGGCCACAGCCTGGTGGGCTGAAGAACTATCGTTTCTATAGTTTCTTAATCTGTGTTTTGTTCCTGAAGGCAAATGCTCAGCTTGGATTTGCACATTCAGATGGGTGAATTTTACCTGTAATGAGTGACTCACCCTTTGTCCTGGGAAGCCCATTACACCTTCTTCACCTTTTTCAGGAGCATAGAGAAGTACACCCTAGGAAACATTACAAGTCAATTCAACATATTTCTTCATTATGTGCAAAAAATTTGTAACGCTGTTTTATAGAAGCTAAACAGGACAAAAACATCATTGTGACACATGGAGGATGTAATAATAGCTGCATGTGAAAGAGCTGCTGTCCTTAAAATCAAGTGTAAGATGCTTGCTTCATTGCAATAGCAGGAGCAGGCCATTAGGAAGAGGACAGGATTTCCCTCTTATCATCTCCTTCTTTATTTCTTTTGTGGCTGCAGCTCTGAAGAAGAGCCAAAGCAATTGTTCAGCTATACAACCAATTAAGCAACTCAGCTTATGCCCAAGCTGTAGCTTCAGAAAGCTATTTGGCAAACACAGGCATGCTGCTCTCCATCCTAGAATAATTAAAAAAAAGGGAAAAACACATATCCACGTATCCCCTTTTGCTACATCAGCATCAAGTCTATGGTTTTCCTAATGTAGTTAACAGAATTCTACATGTGTAAAATCTGACCAACAGCTGAAGAACTGGCTAGCAACTGTGCACGGAGGGCATCAGGGCTCACACTGCGACCTTCTCCCATAACCTTGTGGAGAAGCTGACCAGACCATCTGAGAAAATGAAGCTCTGCAAAATTCTCAGTGAGGCATCCCTAATTGGTAAAGACTGTATTTTAAACCGCTCTGGGAAGTAAAAAGGAACCACTCAATGGCAAAGCTATTTAGACAGTCTAGAGTTTGCCTTTGAGTTAACTAAACCACATTCAGTCAAGCCTGGCTGACAGCTCTAAATGACACAGCAACACATGGCATTACTGTCCGCTTACTCAACAGATCAATGAAACCAAAAATCTGCATGTGCTGGAGAGCAGGCTAAAAAAGGATTGAGGAAATTTCCATATGTACTTATTTAATTAAATTTAGTGGAAATCTTAAACATAGATCAGCAGATCAGCAGCAGAAAAGAGATTTATTAATAGCTAAGCTAAAATTAAAAAGTGTGTGAGGGAAAATCTTATTTTGGTAAACCAGTAAGAGAACAACTGATTGCACTGTGGAGTTATTACACATCATGTCGCTCAGTTTTTCTAAAGCATCAGAACTTGTGTCTCTGCTTATGTTTCTCCATATCTATATTGCATCATTTCAATGAAGAATGAACCAGTATTAACGCCAATATTAATACTTGTCTTTGTTCTTCTCCACTTGACTTACTGGAATTCCAGGTTCCCCTTTTTGTCCAGGATCTCCTCTTTCACCCTAACAATAAAGAAAAAGTATTCAGATAAGTTAGGCATTCCCATTTACATTTCAATAATTCTTCTACAATACAAAGTGACAAATGTTAATCAAGAGAAAAAAACACCACTCTTGTGCTGTTCTTTATTTACACACTTGTCATATGAGATGCATGTTTTCATAAGAAGTTTTTAAAGCTGCTTTTTTTAAAATATTTGATAATTTTTCTGAAAAGGTTTCTAGGAATGTGTTTCCAGGATTGTTCATGAGATGTCTGGGTGGTGAGTGCCTGAGTAATACCTATAAATAAATGCACATTCTCCCATTTTTACCTACTAATTATGTATGAATTGTCTGATAAAAAGTAAGAGTTCCTGTTAGGATGAGACAAATCATAGCCTAAAGTCTACTCGCTATATTGATGATGTCTCCACTGAATATAAAGGCTCTCCAGATAAGTAGCTCACATGCAGACATATCTACTTAGTCATGGAGATCCTGACATGTAAGTTACTTCTTAATGCAGACTGTCAAAGGCATTTTTTCATCTTTCAGTATCATACCAATTTACTTATGTTATTGCAGAAATTGCATGAGCCACATGAACTTTCTAACTTCAAATCTGGAATGAAAAACTACTGGTCTGAAGGTTGGTGTCTGATACAGAATATAGGCATACAGGGTGTGAGTACCTCTGTTTCCAATGGGAAGCAACAGATGAGAATAAACTGCATCTTGCTGCTGAGGATTTCTCCAAAATCTATCAACAAGCCTCAATTTTAAGTATGCAAATATCTGTACCATATAGATAAGATATATAAACACAGTAATTCAGATAGCTTCCCTAAAGATGTTTCTTTTACAGGAAGAAAATTTCACTCACTATTATGAAAAATAAGATATTGAATGATTTCTCAGCAGGTAAAATTTTTCAGCTTGTAAAATGAGAAGCTGTGAATGGTGGTCAGAAGTTGCATAGTTAAACAAAAAGAACAAGTTTGCCTAAGGCACCTCTGGTGTGTGAGAAGTGCTTTCTGCATGACTTTAGCCACCATAGTTTCAATAAATACTTCATGATCCAAGCTATGGGAAAGTTGCAGACTTGTGTAAAAGCATATTTGCACAATATATTAATTTTGGTACCGCAGAGCTCTTAGTTCCTTTGCGTATTTTGGCAAAACACCCTGTAGTTACCTTGTGTTTGTCAGAGGGGACACCCATCAGTTCTCTTGTAGGAAGCCCAGGTGGACCTGGAGGACCTGGGGGGCCCTGCAGAAAAAGCACAAGGGTACATTTACTAACAGTTAAACTTATCAAGCAATACTTCCTCCTGCCCTGTATGTTTCCAGAAAGACGGTAAAGATTATTGCTTTATATAAAGTGGTCTGGCTCTACACATTTCAGAAGAGTTATCTTTGTGTTGGTGTAAATGAGGGTAGAGCTAGACCTGGACATGTAGAAATTAGTTCAGCTATGACAGTCCTTATGGAGATGGTCATTACTTTCAAAGCTATATCTGTTTTTCACTTGTAATTACATAATACAATTGCAAATTAAGAGAGTATTTAAAATAGGTTCCTTCATAAATAGCAAATAACATCAACCTGTCTTTTAGTAGTGATATTAATTCATTAGTTTTCCTTTACCTGTTCACCTTTTTCTCCATAGAAGCCAAGGCCTCTGTTGCCCTGAAAAAACAATAGGTCAAAATTTACCAAGTGTACGAATCAGTTTTCTAATGTAAAATTCAAATTTAAACATGCTTAAAGGCCTTTTCAGGCTTACAGATCTGTAGTACACCACTGACGAACTGCAATCAAATAATAGTCTAGGTTTACCTAAAAGTATCTTTATAGATTTAAAAGTATTTTTATAGACCTAAACATTCAGAAAGACAACTCTAATTAAAATCTCATGCTACCAGTGCTTCTTACAACAGACTTTGAATCATTCACTGAGTAATGTTGTGAAAAGATCAAGCATTTCTTTTGCAAGTTTTTAAATAGCATTAAATATTAAATAAAAACAGTGAAGTGGGCTGGAACAATGAACTCATATATTTTTCCCGCTGAGACACAATTCGATATTGTAAAGACTGCAAAGATTCTCTGTTCATGGGAAGCTACTGTGACTACAGCAGCAAATTAAATCTGGCTTTAGAACTGGTTTAATCTTCTCAAGGTAGGCGATCCCAGTGTAAGATTAACTTCTCACGGTACGTAGCCAACACAGAAGGTCTTGTGCTACACAGCCTTTGGTGCAGCCTGCGGTTCTTCATTTTACTGCCTTCAAGTGGATAAACCTCAGTGACACAAAATCAACATAAACAACTCTGATACAAAGACTTACCTGTGGTCCTGGTGGTCCTGGGGGCCCTGGTGGTCCCTGGGGAAATACAATAGGGGAGAGCAAGTTGCTTTCTAATCAATGCATGCAGAAGGTCAGCTACTTTATGTCTGAAATATAAGTACAGACTTAGAAGGCAGTGTATCCCTCAGCATTCAAGGTGATATACTCATTTTATTAGCTGTGTTTGCTGTTGTGAAAAATAACCCCCAAAGTCACAACGTAATCTTTCCTAACAGAACCACAGCTTCCCAGCTTAGATCTAATGAAATCCCATTTTTATTTGAAGTAATAAGAACTTGTGCTTTTGGATCCTGACTAAGCAACACTTTAAGCTCATACTTAAGCATGTCTTTACCTGCTTCACTGGACCAGTGTTTTGGTATTACATCCATCTGTAAAGGGAGTTGAACTACCATATGCACCTCAGATTACCTATTTGGTATTGCACAGAATGAAATCAAAGAAAGGAGATGGGAAATGAAACTATAACAGGAAAAAATGCTGCTAGAGTCTTAGAAGAAGAGCAGGAAAGTCATCAGTTGGAGAGACAACCTGCCTTGCCTCAGTCAGCTGTGGTAGTAACAGGCTCCAAAGGGCTCTACACATTAAAAACTCTCTCAAATGCAGGAAAGGTGGAGTGAATAAGAAGCATGAGCTGTTCAGAGAGGAAGATGGTGCATAAGAGGCACAGAAAAGAGAGTGAGCTGCAGATCGAACCATCCACCTACTGAGCCCTGAAAATGATGTAACCAGGTTATGCAAAATCAAGCCCAACTTGGAAGCAAAAGATAACAACATTCAGGTGAGACCTGAACCTGCTATCCATCTCTGCCTTGCTATGTATATTTGTGTGCATAAAAAAACCGACTTTTTCTGAAGAAATTACTTTTGGACCAGGTTTGGTTAGCCAAGCAGTCTGTAAGCCATTGCCTAATCTGCTGGGTAGATGCAGTGTGCAGGACATCCTGCTGCCTAGAGGCCCTGTATGTACTTAGAGGAGCGACACGTGCCTTTGTGTGGGATCTGGGACTCAGGGAAGAGAAATGATGCAAAATCAGACCTCTGAAACGCTCCAAGGTCCTTCTCATAGATCAGCCACTGCTTCAGAAATGGTAGATATAGTTTGGATATATTTTGTTAAGAGCTGGAGATGGTGGGGATCTATCTGCTCTGGGAGAGTGTTCAAAAGAAATGTTGCCAAGGTGGCAACCAGAGGGATGTCATCACAAGGCTCAGAAAATCTATGGTTCATAGCACTCCTAACATCCAAGGCAGTGCACTGGGAATATGAGTCACTGCAGGCTGAGCTCCTGTGTGAAGGTCATGAACTTTGTGGGTTCACTCTAGAGAAAAAGGACTGAGGAGCTTTCCCTCCAGGAAGACCAGAGGAAAAAGACAAGGTGCAGCTTACTCCAGGTGATAAACATGCCACTTTAGAAAGGCATGGCATGTTGTGAATTTAGCCTTAGAATTATTCTGTGTGTGTGTGGGGGGGGGAGTGGTTCCTGCAAACAGCTGTGAAGCCTGTGTGTAGGAAGCCATGCATTAATTTCTCCCCCCTCCTCAAATCAGTGATGCATAGCACATCCGAAGTGAAATTTGACAAAATAAACAAAAAACTCCCTACAAACAAAAAAGCAAATGCTATAAAGTTGTCTAACAGCAAGACTAAAGAAAATGAAAAATATTGAACATCTGCTTCTCACTCACAAAACCATTAACCATGGTAATAAGAAATGTGGAAAATGGTATCTGGAGAGAACACAATCTTCCCAAAGAACTATTCAGAAACAGTTGTCAACATCAATGTTGTAGATGTGGATTTTGGAAAAAAAAGACTGAAAAATAGTTTAAAAATAAAACTGTATTCTAAATACTGATGAAGAAGGTTATCTACTCAATCTCATGTGGGGAGTGTAGAGAGCTAATAGACATTTCCTTTATCAGCAGAAAAGATAATATGCTTGGGAGCTGATACCTTGGATAACTCAGTGTAGGGGGATGTAGCCTGGACAGCATTGAGCAATCTTTACAAACAAGTCTCTTTCAAGGAAGTTAAAGAAATACAACATAACTCAAAGCCTCAGGCAACACAGGGTGAAAATAATTATACTTCGTTTTGCAATAGTCATCCCTGTAGAATCAGTCTCTCACAGTACTTTTCAAAAGGTTTTGCATCCAAGGACACCTACTTGCTGTTTCTAACCCTTTTTTTCTAGCCATCTGCCAGGTTACAATCCAACAAAATGGAATTTGCTGAGATGACTCTTCTGTTAGGTTAATTGCCTGCAACATATTTTAAACATACTTACTGGTCTTCCTTGTGTTCCTCTTGGACCAACAGGTCCTTGAATACCCAGAGTACCCGGAGGTCCCTTCAAGAAAAAAACAAACAACCCAACCATCAATCAATGTTGTTCTGATATCAGTTACTATTGTCACTTTATCACATTCACTGTAATACCACTTACAGGAAAACCATTGAATCCTGGATCCCCAGGTTCCCCCTAAAAAAAAAGAGTAAACAATGCAATAAATACTATAAACAAAGTTGAATAAAATTATTTTCTCGCTCATTAATTCTTTTCTCTTTCGAAAAACTAATCATAGCATACAATGCTATACAAACCCTTACATACAGATGAATTCAATACAGGTGTTGAGATAACTGAATGTGGGCCACACAGATTTTGTACTTTCTACATATAATAAATGCAATACAGTAGGAGGCTACAAAGCTGGCTAGGTAAGTTGAGGATCCAAACTACAAGGCTGAAATGGACAACAGACCACATTTAATTCTTTTTTGAAAGATCTCATCTAACCAGTGGCTTAATTAGGGCTATAACCTTAGCTGAAATGTACAAGCTCATTTTTCATGAGTTGCATGGGAATTACCGAATCATTTTGATTCTCCTCTGAGTCACTAAAAGCATTTGGAACATACTGTTTTCAGTGACCACATATTTTAACTGCAGTACATGTTGAAATGTTTTTGGAAATTGGATCCAAAAATGTTCTAGTGCAGACCTTCCAATACCCATAAATAATGCTGTATTCAGTCCAGACACCTTTATCCTTTTGAATAACATCCTAACTATCTAGTTAATTTGAGTTTAGTTAACAGAATAATTTGTGCACCCAAGTACTTTCTGAAATGGACACTGGTGTCAGTATCCATCCTTGGCCACAATATATTTGAGAAATTCTTAATCATTACTTAATCATTCCTAATTATGTTTCTGGAAGAAATGGAAGATTCTATTAAAAAATACAGGCAACTTATGAATATGTCAACAGAAAAGGAGTTTCAGACATACCCTGTATCGACTTGCGATGTCTGGGGGCAGTATATAGGGCTCCCCCTTCTGGCCCTTTGGCCCTTGGACTCCCTGAAGGTGACCAAAAAACAATAAAGTAAGCTTTCATATCATATATGGTAACATTTAAACAGTTAAGAATAATGAAAAGTACTTGTTGGGGCTTTCCTGAGTATATACATACCACAGTTTAGAGGCAGAGACTATGCCTAGCTCTGGAAAGTCATGGTTTAAAAACAAGTGTAAAGCCTCACAGTACATAAAATAATGAATTTCCAATTCTGGCTGAAGAACCTCTCATTACCTAGGAGTGGTATTATGGGGAAGCACTCCTAGCTAGAGCAGCAGCTGCAGCTCCCCAGGGCTGACATGTGCCCTGGTAAATCCAGGAGCCCCGCTGCTCACCTCAATGTGATCCTACGCATTGCGCCATGGAAAGCCAATACTTTGGTCATGAGGCAGCGAAGGAAAAGGTTACTTTCATCGGGAATTGTGACTTTAATATTGTTTCAACACTGCTGGACAAAGGTGTACAGGTTTTGCTCAAGTCATCTCCCCGCAATACCTATGTGACAGGTATAGCTCTGGGCAGACCTCCCAGCCCTGGCTGCAATTTAGTAACTAAGCATTGTGCAGTGTGCCAATGGTAAGTCCACATGGATGCTCTGCTGGGCCAAAAGGGAGCTCCATTAAGAAATCTTCCTTTCACTTCCAACACGGATGTGAATGAAACTCACTTCAGCAATGATCTTAGCTTTAGGTACTCACTTACTGACAGCTACTTACAATAGTACCAGGGAAACCAGAGAGTCCGGGAGTTCCCGAGTCACCGGGGTCACCTACTGTCCCGTTACAGCCATCATGACCTGGTTTCCCCCTTGATCCTGGCTGCCCTGGGTGACCCTGTTGAAGGAGGAAAAAAAAAAAAGTGTTTATCTCTCCATCTGTTTCTAGTTTTCCTTTTCCTGTAGTCACACAGTATTTAGACATTCTCACATTAAGCCTAAGGCTTGGATCCATGGGAAACTATGATTTTCAAAGACAGAAACAGACAGTGCCTTTTTTTTAATATAGCTGCAGCTTGAACCAGATGCCCCAGACAGCATGAAAAAATGAGTAGCAAAGGACCTTTCAGAAAGGGTATGTTCAATGCAGGCTCTGTTAGGCAGAGGACTAAGCCAGATGAGGCTGTGGCGCAGGGAGACACCAAGAACTGGGATTATTAAGCATTTTAGTGCTTCACGCTGGAAGAGTGGGAAGAAAGGTTCCTCACTGGCTTTGAACAGCTTTCAAGCTGGGAAAAAAGTCAGTTTCATTGAGTGTTGTGACGAGGCTGTAAGTATGGAAAGAAACAGCAGGGCTCTAAGCAAGGGAGCTGCGGGCACTGCAGAACATGGAGCCTCTGAAAAGTTACTTCAGTCTCAAACTGGATTTCCATTGCTGTACCTACATTCACCTTAATTGCTTCTAGTTTGCACTGAGGCTGATGAGAAGCAAATCTGCCCTTGAGCAGCTCTTTCTTTCAGGGGAGTCAGTCAGAAAAACCAGAAACTAAGATAAAACATTTCTCCCTTGTCCTCTGTCTGCAGCAAGAGTTTTCTCTTTGCTTCTGCTTCCTTGCTTAGAAGAAATCTGCCCATGCTCTTACCTAGCTCCATCAAGTACTAGCATTCCTTGCCCCAGAAGAGATTCAGGCTTGCCACCATCCTCACTTGGCCTCCAGCCCCACATCCTAGCACTGTGCCATTACAGCTCATACCTGTGCCTCTCTATTTGCCTTCCCGTGCTCAGTGTTAAGAATTGGGCTGGGAAAACTGTTTGGAGAGCATAACCGAGTGGGAAGGGCAGGGGAGCTTGAGGACAGGACACGGAGAGCATGCAGGTTCAAGTACTGTCTGAAGGTATTTATCCTTCACAACATAATGTGCAGAGGTCAGGAAGGCAGGGCTAAAAAAGAAAACTTGCTCAGGTGAGAGAAGCAATCCAGCTATAGCAACATGGAGGTTCACAGAGGAGCAATTTACTCTCCTTCCCAGGAGAAACAACTCAGTAAGACATGGTTTGATGAGGAAGACCTTTGGCTTCAGCAGTGTTAACAGGAATGGGAAAGAGGGTCTTCTGCTTTTCCTTTAAGAGCAAGAAAGGGGGAGAGGAGGAAGAGTGTGAGAGAGAAAGCCCTGAAACTCGATAGGGAGCTCTTCTGGAAACAAAAAAGGGTGAAAGCAGAGTGGATGTGGATGCGTGGGCTGCAGAGCGGGGCCCCGGTGTCAGGGAGCACTACAAAGGAAACCCAAGCCTGGGAAATCTGTCCAGGGATTCCAGTGACTCAGATTTCTTTGTTATTTTATGACACAAGATGTAAAGAAGTGTAAGCTGGGAAAATACTGTGCTGTGAACTTTACCCGGTTTTCCTCTTTGAATGTTTCAGTTTCATGGACCTGGTCAATTTTTTCAAAGTTTGACACTGTTTAGTGTTCAGTAAGTTTTTTAAGAATATCTCAAGCATGGCATATGAGTATAAAGCAAGTAACAATAGTTAAGTGTTCTTAAAATCACTGGTCTTTCTATGTGCTTTGCAACTCTGAAATAATAAAGAAATGACCCACTGGTGTCCTTTGCTCACAAGCTTAAGAGATGTGAAGTACTCATCTCATAGCTTTTTCCTACAAAAGAAGGTATTTAGCTGGGTAACCTCCAAGGACACTGGAAGTTTCCATCCTTTCTTGTTTCCTTTACAAGGATTTCTCCATAGGACAAAGCAAATGGACTTTTAATTATCTGAGGGAAGCAGAGGGAGCACAGATTCTCCTCTATTGCTGTGTATCTGCAGTTCCACTCACTTCAACAAATGCCCTTAGCTTAAAAGTGTGTACGTGGCTGATGCAGAATTTAGCCCAGGGATTTTCATTAAAGTACAAAGGTTTTAAACTAGCCTGCAACATTTGCAGTTGGTGATTTCTTAAAGATGAAGTAACTGGCTACTTACAGGAATGCCATCTGCCCCGGGGAATCCAGTGACTCCTCTTTGCCCCTAAAGTGAAACAGCACAATTAAAATGATGTTCTGCCCAGTATTTTGCTCATTAGCTAAAACATCTGATATTTTAACGTTACCGTTTCTCCTTTGGGTCCACTTATTCCTGGATATCCTCTTTCGCCTTTGTGACCTTTGGGACCTTGCACTCCTGGGATTCCCATCAATCCTGGTGGTCCAGTGAACCCCTGTGAGCCAAGGAGTCCTGGCTGGCCCTGATAAAAATGATAAAAAAGCATTTATTTAGGAACAGTTGTGATGCATGAAGCTGGATTAGTTATCACTGCTGCAATGAAGTCAATCTCTTGAAGAGAAAATAAACACCGAATCTCTTTCCACTCCAGTAGGCCAGATCTTTGATGAACGTCATCTGGAAACATCATGCAGAGAAACTCCAGGAACAGTGACCACACTGTGCATGACAAAATCAATACACGGAAATTAATGTTTGAATCAATATTCATGTCTTGAATATTCACTGCTACTCTATGAAAAAAGCATTTTCTTTGGAATATGGCTTCTCAAGAGTGGTCTTCACTCATCTACAACATAACCAATTACACTCTAAGCAAGAAACATGCTTAACTGGGAAATCTACTTACTGGCCGTATTTCTTACAAAAGGAGCCTGATACTTAATGGCAGGAATTTCTGCCTCTTTGAGGATGATATTTCTATTTAACAAAAGAGCCAGACAATGATTAGACGTGCATGCATCCACATAGGTTGAAGACTTGCACGCAGGGATCCCTTGTCATTCTCCTTTCTTCCACCGCAGGTTCGTCTCTTCAGGCCACTTCAAACACTGTTTAAAAATAATCCCCTGTTGACTGCCAACATCACAAGGCTCGACAGGGGAAAACAATAATTCTGAAATGACACAATAGTGGTTTAAGTAATGGGTTGTGACAGTATGTCTGAGATGTGTGAACCGAAGTATTTGAAAACTGTTCCAGACGTATTGTCACTGAAGGCACATATGTTTTGCATGCTCTACAGTACTCGCCGCACTAATGACGCTAATAGTAAATTGCAGCAATCTTTTCTGGAGAAATACGCTTCCATACCGCAAAGCACCATTTACCAAGATATTCTAAGTAAGCCAATTCTAATGAAAGTATTTTCAAAATGCAATTAAGACTTTGCACAGATCAGCCTGCAACAGCAGTAATATCGCACAAAGCAAGACTTACAGCAAAACATGAACAAACAGATACATATTTATACAAATGAGATGATTAAAAAAAAAATTTATTTTATTATAAAATACTCACAGTCCTACCAGTGCCCGGAAAGAAAGAGCTAGAAGATGTATGCAATCCCTGTCCAAAGAGGAGAATAGTTCAACTTCATTTAGTGCCATTGTGGTGGGAGAAGTGAAGGAAGGCAATGTGGGAACTTGGAGAAATGAACCTGAAAATGTCCTAATTTCTTTGTATATAGAAATTTGTAGCAAAAATAGTGAGCAATGCCTTATTGATTTTAGGCAAACTTGATTTTATTCTCATATTGAAGGACAGGCCCATTTGTGACACACTTTCAAAACTTCAATGTCAGCTATACCATCTAGCTATAATTAACATTTATTGATGCTACAGTTGTCTTAATATCACAAACCCAAATCCCAGCACTATGACTGAAACATAGCTTACTTCTAGTTTTAAAAAACAAATAATTTTTCCATGCTGTTTTGGTGAAAAATCGCCATCACAACAGTTAGAGTAGTTTTTTATATTTAAAATCCCATTGTATTTTATCAAATGAGTCCATACTGAAAAGATGACATAGCCAAAATACAAAACTCAGAGCATCTTTTTTTTCCTGGAAGAAGATGAGGAATGACCCAGTATGAAGAATGAATTATATATAGTTCCCTGGGACAAGCCACTAGGATGGATCTCTTATAGTACATATCTTTTGCTATACTGTTATGATTAATTTGTCAGAATAAATGGTTTAGGAGCATTGCCAAAGGACACCATGGATTTAAGTATTTGAGTTGTCAGCGTGAATCTCTCCTGTGCTTACAACCAATCCCAACTTTCAGTAACACCTCTACTTCTAAACCAAGCCTGCTTATGTGGATTAAAAGGCGTTAGGAAGCCAACCTCTTCTCTGTTTTGAAGTTAAATTGAGAAGAAACAAAGGTTATATGAAAACATATATAATATGATTTGTGTTGGCAGGAGGCATACGCATCTGAACAAGCAGCAGCTCATATCCTTATGCCAGCCAGAGCTCACTATTACAGATGCATCTTTCTCCACATCAGTAGTTTTCAGATTTTTAAAAATCAGTGAGTCTATAAACATTATCCTATGGAGGTGTAGAACCCTGTCTAGTCAGATTCACAGCAGAAATATTTTTCTTAGTTACCTAACTCAAATGGAAATATGATGATTAGAAGCACAAGAATAATAATTTAAATCTGAACAAATATTCACCAGTGTGGGCTCCAATATCAGAAAAAAGTACTTTCTGATGCTACTTTTTCTTGACTTTTCTTACCTACTATGGCTCAAAATTTAAGTACAAAGGAATTAATAGAGAGTACATAAGAGCATACACCTTGAAACTGCCTTTTTAGGGAAATAATAGATATATCATTCATTAAAAAAATGCACAAACTGTGTTCTTTATTGTTTTTTGTAGAGCAGTATCAATTCTTATGCAAATATTAATATAAAATATTTCCATCTTACTATAAAGACTTAAAACTTAATGAAATACTTAAGCTAGCTTGTTCTTCCCCATACACCCAAATCTGGAAAGGAATCTTTAAAAAGAATGAAAAAGCACCTCACACATCTGTAAAGAACACAGAAAAAATATTCAAATTCAACTGTAGAGTCCTGAGTTGGCTCCAGTTTCAATTTAATTTTGAGAAGATCTGAAAATAAATGTTCCTGTTACTTCCCCAAATAAAGGAAAGCATGGATTCTATACACTGAAAATGCTGCTTCATATTTGAAGTACCTGAAAGCCAAAAAAAGTCAAAAAAATCCCAAAAGCTCCTCATCCACCTGAGACAGGCAAACCACCTCTTTGGTGCCCATCTACACTCCTTTTGTGGCAGCAGGCTGCAAGCAGAAGGCATGTAAAATACTTAATTGTAACTCCTGATAAAATGCTGGTGATGTTCAGAATTGTCAAATTCATGCCTAGCTTTCTGCAAGGGCCATGCTGAGCTGCAATATTTCAAAGGTGGCATTACATGAAACACTGGTACCTCTCTTAATTGCTACACCAAATACTACTGTCTCACTTTCAGTCTCATTTTCCTATCTGGTGTGCAGGCAGAAGTAAACAAGGAATGGAAAAGGAGCAAAAGAGGTGGGCAATGCCAGCACCCCCTCCCTATGCTTTCCTGGTAATTATCTGTGCATCTGTTGAGGAATAGGGGTTATTTAATATTGTTTACAATAAAGACAAGAGAATTGATCCTTCTGGGACCAGTTTAGCATGAGGCTAGAGTCAGAGCTGGGGAAGTACTTAATATCATGACAATGTTTGTGTAATTTTTCAGCCAGTTAGCACCATGGCTTGTTAACTGAATTAACTTCATTAATCTTCGTTAATTCAGACTTGTCAGCTTTTACTCTGCTTTCTATATGTTAGATCTTTTGTTGAACAAGTATGTCCCTTTTTCATTAGCAAATGACCTAAGAACATTCTCTCTTTTGCAAAGGTCACCGAGGAGATTTAAGCAAAGACAATCAATTTGAAAGGTTTAGTCAAATACAGCATGACTCAATTATCAGAGCCCTGAATTCCCCTGTATGAAACAAGCCAGGCATGGTACTGTTCTGCTTCTTCTCCTGGAGGGCCAGAAATCCTAGAAAATTCTCCAAAGCAGTGAAATTGTGTCTGGATTAAATTCCCAGGTAAAAAGTCCAGGTAAAAAGAACCAAGAAAACCCAAAATCAAAACAAATGCAAGCATAGGGACACATGCTATCCCTATCTGTCATAATTTAGATATCTCACAGAGTACTTTCTCTGGTGTTCCCTTTCCTTAAATGATAAAGCAATGCAGAAACGTGCTCTGGCCTATGGTGCTCTCTGGCAGAAGGCTTTCCATTTTGCTCCGGTGAACTGGAACTCATCCCGAATCCAGCACTTAGCACGTTTATCCCACGTCACCTACCACTGGATTTGCAAGCCAGTGCTAAGAGGCTTACTGAAGCATTCATGGCCTGCTATGGCCAGCATTTTGGAGGGAGCAAGTGAAAAGAAAAGGAAAAAGTGGGCTGATGGAATATCCTGAAGGCTAACAAGAAGATTTTTCTTTGTTCTTATACAAAACTGCCACAGCTGTTCAGATGAATTACAAAGCTCCCTACATCAGGAGACATTCCTAAACAGGCAGCCCCTGCTCTGCTCTTCCTGTGACTTCAGCTGACTGGAAGAGGTCTCGCACAACTCATGTGGCCGGTCCAGCCATGTGCAAAAGCTATTTACAGTGAGGAGCAAAGGTCAGAAATTTAGGAAGCCTGGAGGAAATCTTCCCAGAAAATATTTGCAATGTTGTACATACATTGTCGCTTGTCCAGTGACGTGTATGAAAGAAAATGCTGTCGGGGTTGTGACTGAATTTAATAACTTTATTTTGCAATTAAGTCCCAGTGGACTTAAGAAGATCCTGAGCAGACTTTTAAATCTGTGCTGAATATTCATGTTTTGCAGCTTGAACTTTAATTTCCAGTTCTTTTAGGATCACTCAAATGAAAGAGATGTCATGTTGCAATACTTTCTTCCTTCTAATTTACTGCTAAATTTACAGGGTGGAAAAAAACTGGTAGAGAAAAGTGCACTAATTTTGAAAGCAACCAATTGTTTGAGGTGCTATGCGAAGAAAGATACAATAAATGACAGTACCTGCTCCAAAGGTTTTAAAATATGAGAACATTATCATAAATTGCCGAGAAACCCACCTACCAGCATGCAGGTACAAAGAAAGAAGAAGAG
>NW_010175022.1:19913-47691 GCF_000695765.1 Mesitornis unicolor
CAATAAAGAGGAGATTTTAAAGAGGAGACTTTAGGAGACTAAAGAGAATCAGAATTACTGCAAAGCTTCACTGTCACTGAGCTCATTTCTCCACTTCTATTTTGCAACTGCTTCTGGTATACGGAATGTGATGATTCAGTATTCCCCACATGAAAACGATCCTTGCAGGCAATCATTTAAGAGTGGATAAGAAGAAAGGAGGTTAATTCCCTGACATTTTAAAAAGGTCATGGGTGAAAAGACAAGTTCACTTCCTGTGGGAAGCGTGATCTGACCATGACGGACAAGTGGGAACTGGGACTTTCTGTAACAGGGCTTGGCCTGAAATGGTCTCTGTAAGAACAGATGGGGAAAGGATGTGACAGCAAGGACCTCTATGTAGTCCCACTACAGTGAGACCAGCAAGAGGAACAGAGAGCAACTCAGCAGGGAATAAAATTGGTTATAAGGAAAATGAGCAGTTTCCGAGCTGATTAAAAGTGCTAAAACCCAGGAAAAGGCATCCCGGCAGACATGCAGGAAAGTAACAGAGAAGTTTTTAAACATAATGCTGGCAAAATGTGGAGAACAGGGTGTTAACTCAGGGAATCTGCAGTTCTCTGAGGGAGCTTCCATGGAGGTAGGCATAGTAATGTAATCTTTGAGCCCAACTAAAATATGTCCGACCTTAGTGCTCCCCCCATCCCCAAAGCTATGAACTACAAGGAACAACTCCAAGAATGCTGTTGTGGCACACTGAATCAGACTGGGATGGGCATATCATCTGGCATTTCCCCTGGACTGTAAGTCCAGGAGTTTATGGACTGCATATTAGAGGGGAATACACAAGAGAAGGGTTTGGGGTTTCAGCTCCATCCAGAAGTACTTCAGCTAGGGGGTTGCACAGCTTTGGGCTGAGAGGCAGAGAAAAGCAGACCACATGGAGCATCCTGCCAGTTCATTTCAATTCAGTGACTGCTTCTGGCAGCCCCAGGGTGCCCAGTATGGACAAAGCACATTACACAATGCCCTCTGACTCTTTACAGAACCAATTCCAGAACCAATTTGACCCTGCGGATCTTAACTGGTTATTTTTGCACAATCCCTCCATGGCAAAGAGAGATGTGTAGTCTTCCTTTCCTGCCAGCTCTACTAAGATGAATTTTTTGTTTATCCAAATGTCTCAGTGGTTACTGCAATAAACCAAGTTTAGAACACCTTGCTTTCAAAGCTTTGCTGGGTACAACTTCAGTCACTGATAAGCACAACATTTACCATGATCCAGAAGACACAGGTACATTTCTGCACGAAATGTCATTACGGTGTACACTGATAATGTAGTTTGAATGGTTCCATCCAGCTCAGAAACTCAGAGTTTTGTTTTAGCAAGATATAAACATTTTTGCAATTCCACCTGGGAAAAGTAGGTCAAAACAATCTGTGGAATGGTAGAAAACATAAATACATAGGGCAAAACATAGCTACTGCTAGCCACTGGAAAGAATGATCATCTAGGAGAAAAAAAATCCTAAAGTTTGTGCAGGCTTGGTTCTTCAACATATTACCATATCAAGTTATTTCTGGGTCTTCAGGACTGTAATAATGACTATTTTCTAAGACAGATATCTTTTAGACAGTCTCAATTTGCAGTGAGCATTCAGATGCTCCACACTAGATGGCACCAGCCATTGCTGCTGCACGCAGCCTGGACCACCACAGGTGCACGTTTCCAAAGCATGTTAGAACCTTCAGGAAATCGGCTAAGGAGTTCAGGTAGCATCAAAATGTCACTGTGCAAGGTCTAAGGCAACAAAAGCAGGTGGTTTCCTGCAAAATGTCTGGCAGTCAGATAGCCGGGAAAGTGCAAATGAAATGGGATGAAATTCATCATGCAATGCATTAGCGTGCTTCCTGAAGCACCCGTGTTTTGTCATTGACCCTTTATTTTGTGTAGTAGAAGGACTTGGCCTTCTAAGATGAATTTTTATTATTTGATGTCTCCCACAAATTGCTAAATTGACATTTAATGTCACAGGCCTGCACTTTCTCAAATTTATGTACTGAAACTATATTTTACCATAGGGCTGGCATTAGATTTGGTATGGTTACCAGTGTTAGGAAGGGATGAACTTCTGTGATCTAACTTGAATATTGACAAGCAAATAGAACAAACCCTTCTCAAGTGCCTTAAGCTGTGTGATATTCAATTCTGAAACAGAGTAGCACTGAAAGAGTCAGTGGGCTTTAAAAAAAAGGCACATAGTTAATGCTTATTTCTATTTTTATCTTATCTTTCTGTACTACAGAGAAGGATATTTAGCTGACTTTCACATTCCAGCTCGTTTTCTCAGAAAAAATTTCCTTCTCATTTGTTAAAAAGCTTTTTTATTTATACCAAAAAGTAAACAAAAAATATAAAATTCACTTTAAGTTAAAAATAACTAAAAATTGAGGCTAGTTCAGCCTAGTGGCATGGTAACAATTTGCTGCTCTTTCAACTACATTGTCTGGACATAAGACATTTTCTCTCAGGACAACAGCGACCAAATGACATTAACATTAATTCCAGAGCAGTGATTCAGCTTACAGAAGTTTTTTTCTTTCTTTCTTTTTTTTTAATTAAGGAACGAATTAACGTTAAATCTCCATAAAAAAGAACTATGAAAGGGTTCTCTTTACCAGAAGCCACAGCCTTTTTCTGTAGTCAGTAAATGAAATAATTTTGTACTGTTTTCTGTTCCCACGGTTTGATCTAATTTCTGATCTTCCAGAAAGTTACTATGTCACCCAAGAAGATAAAACATGCGTAAAAGAAAATACACGCGGGAATGTAGGTCAAGCACTCAAAAATAACCAGTTAAAAGTCTCTTCATGTCACAAAATACATAGAAGTTTATGTCAGAAATGCTTTGCAGAGCTGCCGAAGAAAGATACTGGGACCATGGCAATGCTCTCTCAAAGATAAACATCAGAAAGGACAAGTCTAGACAAAATCTCATGAGGATTTCCATGCTAAGTCTTCAGAAGTTTATTGCGTAGAGGAAAGGAGAAGAGGAAGGAGGAGAAGATGTGGGAAGGAAGCGGTGGGCAAAGGGGAAGGGTGGTTTTGTTTGCAGATTCAGTAAGGGGACAGCTCTGATAGTTCAAAGCAGCATCTCTGCCTAAATATGGCTGCACAAACAAATGACGAGGTGGCAAGTGAGCTGTGGTTTGAGTTTGCAGCACATCAGACATCTGTGGGGCCTGTCTGCATTCATGTTCTTACTGTGTGATAAACACGAAGTATCTTACCCTACTGCCACTGAGAAGTAAGCTGTGGTAGGGTTAGTGTGTGTGCACACGTTGAAGATGGAGCAGTGGTTGCCAGGCTATAAATTCACATCCTCGTTTATTTCTTGATAATTTACTGGTTTGAAAATTTGGAATCAGAATTAAGACATATAATAGCAAATACACTGTCTGGTGGGCATGCTCTACTGCATTCCGTGATAGGACTTACAATGACTTGAAAGGCACCATATTTTTTTTCAAGGGTTGTATTTATTGAACTGAAGTAGACATTTATCTACATGCAGTGTAGTCATCCAGAGCTCCCATAAAGTGAGGGTAACATCTTATGGCATGATATATCCTAATGCAGATATTCAAACTAGGTCAAACAAATGCATCCTGAATGTGCCCATTTTTCTGTCTGCAAAAAGGAGCTTAGGTCCCTAGCTTAAATGTTGATCTCCACACCGCTGCTTTCTAAAGTGTGTGCTAAGGCAATACTCAAAAAAATCGAGTCCTGGAATTGTGGATTTAGCAGTTAGGATTAAGACTTAAGTAAACTTGAGCATGAAAATTATGCTGCATGAAAAGGAGCTGGATATAAATGCAATAAATTTACTAAACTTGGCAGGCAGTATATACCAGAACCTTGGCCACTGGTGGTGAAAAACAGTAGGATTTTCTGGCAAGTTAGAAATGTTTCAGCATAAAAAGCGATCAGATGATAAAGTTGTATGCTCAAGAGCATATCCATTTATTCCAAGTACATCATCTGGCCCTTACTTCTTTCTTAGCTACTCAGGTACATGCTGCTTTAGGCTGCTAGGAGCCACATAAATACCAGTGCTTATGTGTAGCTTCGTAGCTCAGTTTCTATAATCTTTACTGAGGGCATAACAAAATTTCTGTCTACATTGAGCTCTGGTAACATTTTGGTATGGGGCTCTGGCAGGACATAAGGGGATCATAGGGAAATCTTTAGATCTCAGAAACCTGCAGAACTGGGGCTGGCCTGACACTGTGTAACCTAGACAGATGCTTTGGGTTAGCGTGAGAGTAGAAGTGTGATTAATGGAGCTACTCATTTAATCTTGGTAAGACACACAAAAAAATGACTTCTATTGACAAATATCATCCCTCTGAGTTCCAACTAAATACTGTCTTTAAGAAAGAGTTAACTAAAATAAGTCAGAGATGTTACTTTGAATCAACTTAAAGTTGAGATCATGAGCTAATGACATTTTACAGAACACTAAAATGACATTGATTTATCGCTGCAAAACATTCATTACCATTTAATTAATTGGAAGGGTAGTTCGATAGCCAACCATAAATTCACCAGAGAGGAAAATCACCTTGCCAAATTTGCTCTTACAACCAGACAAACATTAAGATGATGGGTGTGGAGCAGGAGAAAGCAGGGAACTCCCAGTTACTCCGTGACAGTTGCTGTATCATGCTTATGTAAAAGGGCAGACTTTGGTCATGGTACCCATTAAAAGCTTGACTGAGCATTTTCAGGGATGACAAATGCCTCACACATTCTTAGCACAATGACCATGTTTTCAAAACTGAAGAAGATTCTGTTCATTTGGCATGGGTTTTGACAGAATTAAAAAAGCCTGACACTTTCCAGGGCACTTTACAATGCAGTGCAGTCTTCCTAATCTGCTAGTATCTATACCAAAATCTTGTTTTTTCATTCTTTCAATTCATTCCATTCATTTCATTGCCATAACTACTATTAAGATCAACAGCTTTTAAAAATCACAGTTCACCCAGAAATGCTAAAAACTTGCATAACACAGTGGGTCAGAAAGTTGTAAGGCTGCTGCTTGGCTAGCTGGGCTCCTCAAGGCAGGACAACAACCAGCACCTGCTCGCGTTGGAACATTCAGTCATAGACCCACGAGCCGATCCGCCAGCCCAATTGCTTTCAAATGGCTTCCAGTGGTGTGTGGGAGTGTTCTCAAGATCCTAAAATTCAGGAAGTTCAACACAGATGTTTTCTGTCAGTAGGCGTTGGAAGCACCAATAGTAACATCTGTTCACTTTTCATATTTGTGAGAACATTTTTTTTCTGTCCAAAAACCATTCACTGTTGAAATTTCCAAATTGTGCAACTGGCCAAAATGTTAAGCTCATTAGGCTCCATGAGTTTAAGAGTATGTGAAAATTAAAACCCCTGCAGGAGTTGAGTCTATCATATGCCAATTTTTCCATTCTGCGCTCCTCTTCTGTTTAAACAAAAGCATAACTATTTTTGTGGTGGGAACAGCTATCAAAACTGACTTATCATGCAAATGTAAGTTACTACTGGCTGTTTTAACCATAGAAAGAATTTAATTCTCTTACAAAGGCTTTGGCTTCTTTAATTAGTTGTGCGCTGAAATACCCTCTTCACATGGGGGCCCAGAATTCATGCTCTAGCAGCATGTACAAGGGACTTGATGCAGACTTTAGACACCCTCACACCCCAGTCATGGGAATTCATAGTTTGCGATGGTCTCTGAGTTCCCAGCAAGGCCAGATGATTGGCTCTGAACCGCCAGGAAGGATGGGGGGCTTTGAGGCAGATGTGTGTGGCGCTATGAAGAATCATTGTTGATGCAGAATAAGAGACATCTTTTATTCTCCTAACGCTTCTGGACAGATGGGTCTCTAGAGCAGTGGGGTGCTGTGAGATCATCTGAACGGCGTTTGCACGGTTGTTTTCTCTACATGATTCTTGTTAGTATCAACGTTGAAGCTCTACGAATTTCAGCAACTGGGACTGTACCAAAGCCTGCTGTTGAGTCAGCTTACGCTGAAGCTAAGTGAACCCTTATGCTTTCCAATGTATGTGGGCTGTTAACATCATAAATATCCTAATGCAATCACTTTGACAGTCTTTAAACTAAGCCTGGCTTCATGTTGGGCAACAAATAGTCTAAGCAATCAATAAGAAATCTTGCCATCTTCAGGTAGTAAACAGAAATACTGAAAACTGTCAGCAGTTTTCTTTTATATAATACAATTAAGTTTCCTGTATTTTGTAAGTGCAGATTCTCAGAAGATTTTTTAGAAGTTGACAGTACTAGACCAAGCTGAATGATCTAGGGAAGCTAAATGATCTGGGAAAAGTATTACAGCAACCGATTGCTTTGAGAAGTCTTTTTGATCCCACAGAAATCTTTTTGTTTTTCTTGAAATCAGCAAGAAGGAGAGTAAAAATACTTTCCTTTGAATCCTGAAGAAAATAGTTCTAGATCAGCCACCTCAAAAATATACTCTCTCTGTTTAATGTAGCTTGTGATAACAGTCCTGAAGAGTGTCAAGAGGGAGCATGAACTTGAACAGGAAGGTATATTTCTCCAGATCCATTACGAAAGATCTAGTTTTTCTGTTACATTTGGTTTGAGGTAGCAATGATGGGGGCCAAGAGTGCCCACACATCTGCAGATTCCAAAATCTCATCACTCATGGGAAAAGATGTTCTGGAGAACATCAGCAGCAGACAGTTCCACAGCTGTTCAAGGAGAAAACCTATTTATCACTTCAAACATTGATTTCAAAAGCTACTGAAAATTTTTTAGCTATTTATTGTAGGCAGTGTGGGCTACGCAGCTGCTTCAGCAGAGGAACAGGATAAGAATGAGAGCAAACCAATCTGTTAAATCCTTTAGACCCTTTCATCCTGCAGACACTGAGGGAGTGAAGGTACTATTAAACTGTAGAGCAAGTTGCTTTTACTTGAAGGACATGCCATTAGTTTGACTGGCCCTGGAGAAAATTAAGGTTGTTCTGAAATGTATAATAAACGTAGGTAATGTGGAGGAAAAGAAAAGCCTTCCAGACAAGGAGAAACAGCAGAAGGAGCCTTCACATTCTATGGCAGTAACAGACAGATTGCTAAAGAATTTATCATGACTACTCATCTGGGTCCCATCACTGGGGACTGGTTTCAGGCTTCAGCTTGAGGAAATCATCTTCAGTATTTCAGATTCTGGAGTGCCTTCTAGCTTTGCTAAATGATGGCTAAAACATTGTCTGCTTGCAGTATTAGTTGTGTCAAAGAAATCAGCGCTGCACAGTCATGTGCTGTCTTCATGAAGCTATAATAAGGTACTTGCAGGGATGCTTCCATCAGTCTAATGGGAGAGGCTGCATTTTTCAACATGGAGATGTGAATTGCTGGTGAGAAAAGGTCAGCACAGCATAGTTCACAGGTAAACCATAACTCCAAACTTCTGCTAGGATGCCTCTCTTACTTTATGTTGTCTGCTGCAGGCAATGATGAGAGGAAGCAAGAGATAAATTTGAAGCTACTCCTCCTTTCCAAAAAACTAACTGATGCTGGAACATCTGTATCCTAGATTTATAGGTCCTGGAATCCCTGGGTACCTGAAATGGCCTCAATTGCTATAGGGAGTGTCAGTCTTCTGTATTTTTGACAGAGACAGTAACAAATGCACTTCATGTTCATGTGGCTTCTCTGAGCTTTTGGCCTCCCTCTTCCATTTCTCCATGAAAAAAAGTTTAAACTTTATGTTTCTTACCTCTTCTGCATCTGGGAGAACTTAGTGTTTCTACCTAGCTTCTGAAAAAAGTCAATGCTAGCTCTCCTATGCAAGCTAAAACCTGTATTTTTACTTGCTTTTTTGTCACAAGGAAAATGATGACTGTTATATAAAAGCAAAAAAACTCTGTGCAATAACATTGAGTGCTACAGTGCCCAATACAGACAGTGATAATGTGCATGGCTAAATGAGTCACTACAGCCTAGAGACTGGTAACCCCAAAATTACCTGAACGATAACCAAGACTAGCAAATTATCACTTGCACTAGTTGACCCTGCTTGAGAAGGGAGGGTTGGACTAGATGATCTTAAGAGGTCTCTTCCAACCTCAACCATTCTGTGATTCAGTGAAACATGGCAATACACTTGAAGTTCAAAATCCTCATTAAGATCCTACAATTTAGCTGCTTGTCAGGTCTGCTGCTTAGATTTTTTTCCTCTCTGTGATGTCTCCAGAATTTCCCTATGCCTGTGTATGTATTCATTCTCCCTTTGGTTTGCTGTCCTCAGATCTCTGTGTATCTGACAGAAGCCTTAAAGCACTCTAGTTTCTTTAAAATAGATAAGGGAAGGGAGCCACTGACATGAGGCTTTTTTTTTCCTTACTGCTAAACACTGATAATCGCTATGAACTATTCAGGTAAAGTCAGCATTCTTAACAAATGCCAAGACCCAAGTTTATAGCTATCTGCCTGTGGATACAACAGCTGTGTGCTTGTTGCAGACATATTTGTGTATGTGTGAGGTCTCCCGTATCTTCACAGTTTAGATGGGTGCAATATTTATGAGAACAGCTAGGCCTCTGGGTCTGCAACACTTTAAAAACCTCAGCCAAAACCCTGCTAGACCTGTCACTCTACTGACTCCTCTGTTTTACACAGAGCTTGCAGTTCTGAACTACATTACAAAAGTTTCTGCTGTTAAGTTACTTGTTTCCACAGGAAGACACCAGCAAGCACTCCTGAAAAAAAATATCTTACTCTCTTCTGAACATCAACTGATATTTCATTATATTTTGGCATGAGAAATAGATGAAAGAAGGTGCATTTAAAAGGAGAGATTTGAAGAGTCAAAGGAAGAAAGATGATTAAGATATTCAGCTTCTTCTGAATATTTCTGAGTTAGGGCCATACTTCTCTTTCTATTCCTCCTGCCACCTCCAAACAAACAAGAAACCACATCAGACTTTGGGACAGATACATGAGAACAAGAATATAAATGAATTTGCCTTAATAAGACTGAAAGAATTTTCAGGGGTTAAGTTTGCTAGGGGTTACATAGCTAGCACTGCATAAAGAATCAATTAAAACTTATTTCTAGTTATGTCAGTTGAGTTAATGCAACTTTAGTTCCATAAATATGAGCCCAACTGCAAAGAAGAAAACCAGAAATCTGCCTATTTGCATATTCTTTTTGGTCTTGATGACTCCTGATGATTTTATCTATCTAGATTCTACACAGATTCCTTGAGAAGATGGAGCTAATTCGAAAATAATACAGTTTAGTAACGCCATGGGAATTACGCAAGTCAGGAAGAATTTTAATGAAGCACCATAGAGGAACCATTTGCATTATTAACTATGATATATTGTGGACAGAAAAAAAAATCAAAACTATTTCCTTTCAGCATTCGATAAAACTACTTTATTCTAAAGAGAAATATTGCCTATTATAATTTTCTAATTAATTTTGTTTACAAAGGCCTGTCTAGATACCAAGATATGGCTGTCTTAGATTTCAAATTGACACAGAAATTAAAGTAATTTTATTTATTTTATGCAACAATTTCTGCAGAAGTCCCTCTTAAACTGAACTTTACCCAACAAATTCAGACCTTAGTATGCAAAAAATCTGTAAAAAAAGTGAAATATATTTTGAAAATACAGGAGAAATGTAAAGGAAACAGCTGAAAATTTATTTCAAGATCTAGCAAACCATTAGACTGAGTAGACTGCTTTTCAGCTGGTTAAGTAACTTTCTGCTTCATTCAAGTGATATCTTAGAGAACTGCTGACCTCAATACCCAGTCAAATATCTGATCCTTGACAGCAGAAATCTGAGAAAAAGAGCTAATTGACAACAGGGAACAACGCTCTCCATTGCACTGAGAACACGGCTGCACTTGACCACTGCTGACAACACAAGCAGTGGAAATAAATAGCTGAAAGTAGTTGGATCAAGGTAGGAAATGGCAGAGAATGTAATAGGAAGGGTGGGGAAGACCCTAGAGGAATGGCAGCGGGGAAGGCAGGGACGCTTGCAACCTAGAAACAGCGACTCCCTCCTTCAAATGCTATTACTGCAAGGCTGTTTGTTGCTAAACTGTAACTATTTTAATAATGAACAAATTACTATAAGATCTAATTTTACCTTAATGTTTGCCTATTAAAGAGTGACTGCAGGATAAACAAGCAAAGCTACAGCCTTCTCATTTCTGAGCGAGTAAGCCCATGCAGATACTGATGCTGGCTTGAGTCTGGTCTGCACTGGGCTACCAGCAGTGAACTGAAGATGGGAAGCACCCATTGAAGAGAACATTCCCAGCATCACCTCATGCTGACCTCTTTGAAGTCCACAGGAAGTCCTCTTCTACCCTTTGCAGAAGCCCACCTGGTATCACAATCCCTATCTCACCTCACGACAAGCCCTCCTGCACTGAGGTGAATTCCTGTCAGTTTGGTATTTACTAATTATTTTTATTAGACTGCTTCAGCGTCAGCAGCAATCCTTCAACACAGAGATAAACAGGACATCTTTCATAGTTTAGAAAACGAAGGAAGAGGCTTGGAAGAACATTTCAGAAGACAGTTTTTGTGCTGCTGTTAACAACTCCATAGAAGAAATGCAAAAGATATGTCTTGGGATAATAATACAGTGACAAAAATGTAAACATGAAAAGCTAGGTTATGACTTAGTTTAAGCCTCATTCAGTCACGTGCTAGCTAAAGCACGCTTCCAGTCTCATAATTAAAAAACCATCCAGAAATTTAGAACAACTGAAGCCACACAGCAGTGGGACTTCTTGCACCATCTCAAAGATGTGTAGTGATAAAAACCGCAGTTAAATCTCCAAGATCAATCAGAAAATATGCAAGCATCCATTTAAAATGCTTTTACATTACTAATAACTTCTTTTTCTAAATCTAATGGAACACGTATATGCTCAGTAAAATGCATCAGTATCAGTTCCAAATTTAAAAAAAAGCTGATCTCAAATTTTGGGAAATGAATTAAAAAACATTATTGAAAAGACAAGATTCCAGCTTTGTTCCACATCAGGTGCATTAGATGTCAGGGACTGAAGCACAACTATCTAGGCAGATGTAACTATCAAAAGGGCACCTTGCAGGCCATTTTGGGTGGACACGTCAAAGAAATCTGAGAATTATTCCAGCATGCCCTCATAGCAAAGCTGACTATCAGCAACTTAACAGCTCATGGGTGCACAAGAAGCCACTGAACGGACTAAGCAAGACTTGAAAAATGGGCATTTCATGACCTTCAAGATATGGCCCAAAACATCTTTTCAGGTAACTGTAATTCTGTATTACAGACATTATGATATGATATGATATGATATGATATGATATGACATGATATGATATGATATGATATGATACGATATGATTGTCAAAGCCTCACTCAAAGTCAGCTGTCTGCAGCTGTATCTACCTTTTTTTTTTCAAGTAATGGTTGAGGGGTGTCAGAGCTGCATGGGAAAATCTGCAAAGCAATTTCAAGTACTTAAATAACTTCCTCTTTTAAAATTCTCCTGTGTATTCGTCAAGAGACTTAAATAGTATAACACTGAATAATCATTTGAAATAATGTTGTGGTATGAACACTTTAAAAAATTGTACTTATTGAGTCCTTTCTCCAATGACTAATTTTTGTCTTGCAGGGACTCTTGCACCACTGCTACACCAATGAGTATTTCTGATGCGCAGCAGTGCATGGAAGAGCCACCAACAGGCATTCTTGGAAGTCAAGAAGCCACCAGTTACACCTCAATGCTCTGCTACTTCAGCCTAAAAAATGCAAAGTATGAGTTACTTCTGGTTAAATTAAACCCATGCTGGTTTCTTGGCCAAAGCTTATCAGTTCCTTTCAGGGAGGGAGGGCTGCTGTGCAGAGTGGCTGCTCTCCTCGCTGTCCTTCCTGAGGACCGCGGGAACCCAACTGGATGGTTGAACTCTAAAAAGAGGCCTGTGATTTTTGGTGGTGCCTATTTAACAAGACTGCTCAAATGAAGTTGTCCCAAATTGTTAGCTGCTTCTCACAGCATCTGCCAGAAAATGTCTTCATCTTTCTTTGGGAGGCAGAAACGAGGCATACAACACAGCTGTCTCTGCACCACCTTCTTCTGAGCAAATTTCCTTATGGGAAGGTAGAAGAGAGGGGTAGACACAGGAGATCTTCATTCATGGGGGCTGTTGATCTGCCTTGCCTAAGGAAGTCTTTGGTACTACTCTACATTATCAGATCCTACTTCCATTGGTCTTCCTGTGGACGAGAGGAATGGGGAGGCACACATTACTTGTACACCTACAGTCCAGGTCAGTGCTGCCTGTCTTCCTTGAGTAAAGATGAGACTTTCTGTCTCTATGCTATCAACCTACAATAGGCTCCACAAACATTAAAAAATCATAGAATCATAGAATGTATTGGGTTGGAAGGGATCTTTGAAGATCATCTAGTCCAACCCCCTGCAGTAAGCAGGGACAATGTATGAACATACAAATGAACAGCTCATGCACAGCATGCAGTTTTCTTTACAAAGTCATGTAAAATTCATGTAACAATTAAAGAGATTAATTTTAATCCTTTGCATGAAGACCACAACACTAAAAATGAGCATAAATACTATGAAAAAATGAATGTCTCAAGGCCACTTAATCTCACAAGCATGAAATACAGAGCTCCTTGTTTAAGTTCTCCTGCACCATTCCATACTACTCCCTCCTCATTATCTCCACAGAAAGACTATTCATTCATGATAAGTTTGTTTGAATAGTTCAGATAATTTTCCATTGCTATTCACATGCTCTGTTCTGCCTCCTGCAAAACTGGTTACAAGCTGCAGTCGCGGCAAAGAGTTTTTGAGTCACTCTCATGAACTCGCTCCAAAATTTGTCTGCGCTGCCCAGTGCCTAAACCCACCAAAATAACCATCATAACATTTGTATGTGGTGCTATTAAACATTTGGAGATATAACTGGAGAAATAAGGATTAGAACTTCTTCTAGTAATTATAATCAGATGCCTGCAACAATCACTGCGGTTTTGCCTGATCGTTCAGTTGTTGCTCAGACAGACTATCCACGACATAAGCAGGAAATTCCCATAGGAAAAGATTCTGGAAATGAGGTCCAAATGGTGCACTCTCTTGGTTTGAATAAAGAAAATAAGTGGGGTTTTTGTCAGTTTATTATGATTGTGGAGTAGCCAGAATAAACTGAATATACCTCCACAAATTATATACCTTTTATCATTGAAATGCATTCATTTTTGCATTATTATATACTTTTAACATTTAAAAAATTGTGGATAGAAAAAATTTACTGGCAACTGATACACATACTAAATATTTTAATCCAAAGTTTATTGGTAAACAATTTTCTGACACATTTTTAAGTAAACAGACTGTAAAACATATCTCTAGACAAATATCAATGTAGATGGATAAACAGTCTGAGAGAGGAGGTTTCAAAAAAATCCCAAGCTGTCATGTAATACTAACAGGAATACAGTGTGCTCTCAGCAGCACTACTTGGAGCTAAATGTTATGCCCATGCATGGTAAAGCAATGAATAAGATGCAGTTAGTCCTGGTCATGAAGCACTGTGTTCGAAGGCTGGACATGAATGCCAAAAAATCTGTACGATTAAGTGCTACTAGTCCTACAGATCCCAAGTAGGCCATATAAGAAGAGCTTATCACTCTTCTTGCTGTGAAAAACCAAAGTGAAACACAAGCTCAACCACTGCATACCTGCAGCTTTTCTAGATCTGCAGGGCTAAACAAAGCTGGGAACATAAACCCTCAAAAGCCACCCATTCTGAGGGCAGTCCAAGAGTTCAGTGCTGGACTTAGGCAGCTTTAAAACCAGAGCTGTTTAGGATTATTTTGCTGAATGTTTTCTTATCAGAAAACACCAATCTGTCAGAAAGGATTTTTTTGAATGGATCAGTTTAGAAGACATTGGAGTGTGTGGGGGGAACAGGACAGAATTCCCAATTCCAAAATGGGAGTTCTGGTCAAAATGAGAGAAGGTGCCAACTCTTGTGCTAGTGAATGGCTACAGCACTCACGGAAGATGACGGAAGCTCAGGTTCAAGCCTAGAGCACAGCTGCATCCGTATTTCTTTTTCTAAATGTGGTTTTCCATCTCAGTCCTTTAAAAAAAAATCTCAAGTTATACCTTATTTAGGAATAAAACATTGTAAGTCTTGAAAATATTTCAGGTCAGCAAAACTGGCGCTGTTAACATCTGTTCTGCCGTACACTACCCAAGGGCAGGCTCCTTGCTTTTATGCTGGAGGACAGCATGTCTGGATCTTGCTGTCTCCTGTCTTTTACACCTGCTATGTTGTGAATGGAGTCAATGTCACCAGGCTGGCTCCCCTGGCCTTATTCCAGCCTAAGATTTCCTCATGCTGGAGGGAACTTCTTCAGCTGTTTTTACAGAGCAGCTTTAATTCCCTTTTCCTCTGCCCACTTTTCCAAAAGGAGACTGATCTGAAATTTAGCCTTCCTTATTTTTCATCTTCTTCCCAACAGTATAGCTTCTGACTAATATGGCTTTGATAACTAAAGTGAAGGAGGTAACAATTTGAGCACTCATCTTAGTTAAATGGACTTTTATTGCCATTTAACTATTGTTTTCCCTAGTCTTCATGTGAACTGAAATATAACTGTACTGCTGCAAAGCAGAACACAGATTTAGATGTATTTCTTCCTGAAAGAATTCATGAAAAAGAAAAGGATATTCAAAAGGTAGTGCAGACTGAATACAGTGCTGGAATAGGACATTCACTGGCTTGCAGCAGTGGATGCAGGAAAGGATCCCACTACAGAGAGAGACTGATGGTGGAAGTCTGCTAAAATAAGATTCTCTCTGGGTCAACTTCTGGCCATTTACAGTTTCTTTATGTTAAAATCTATGATTCATAGATTTATCTGCCTGTCACTATAGTATTTTCTTAATTTGGGATTATTTTAGCTTTCAGTATACAGCCATCTCTGCTATTTAAACTGTAAGAATGTTGCCATAAACTCTATTGCCTTGTCATCTCTGATTAACTCCACTGAGTTCAATTACACCACTCCAGTACTAGACCAGTGCAGCTGAACTGGGAACAAATTTGGGTCTAACATCTAACAGATGTGCAATGGGAAAATTTCCAATGTCTCTCCTTTTCTTAGAAAGCAGTTTAGAGTAAAAGCTAGTTTAACTCCAGTTTCTCACAGCTCAGAATCTCTCACAGCAACAGGTTTTAGGAATAACATGGGAATGAAAGAAACCACACTGATATAACAAGAGGGAATAACAATTCTGCTTAAAATACAAACTATTTCACATGGTTATTCCTATCTGTATTATATAGAATCCTTCCACAGAAAGCATTCCAAGAATGTGCCATTTACCATTAAATCAATGAAGTCAAAGAGCATGGGAATGCACTCTGAGATCCCAGAAGAATCCATCCAGACTGTGCTGTCAACAACCTGCAATGCAGTGCAAGGTTGACAGCAAGCCCAAGACTTTGTCCAAAAGCCAGGTGATTACTTTTTTGACAGCCTCAAATGCAAGCATTTAAAGAGCACCATTTGTGACTGTTTGTCTCAAGAAAGTTAAGCAAAGTTGGAAAACAATGCTTTCTTAATGAACATATTTTATTTTCTCTCAATCTATATGCAAATGTTTATTGCAAACAAATTTTATGTAAGCTGTTCTGAAAGCAACACCCTAAAAATATGTAATAGAAGCTTACTCAAATACATGGCCGAAGCAGGAATTTTGCTGAGTTATTACATGCTCAGCTTTTTCACCCCATGCCTCATCTAATGCTAGGACACCAGCTTCTGAGATAAATATGATTCTTGTATAAACACATTCTTTCCAACAATATTCATCTGGCTCTTTGCGTCTAAGAGAGCATAAAACGTTACAGAGCTCTCAGCACTTCATTCTCTCTCCCATTCAACAAGCAAAAATAAATCTTTGCTTTTTCTGCTGGTATATAATATGCAGTGCCAGAAGCTGCAAAATCCTTCCCTTTTCTAGTAGTGTCTAGTGCACTCAAGAACTCATCGTTAGCCACGGACGTGAAGAAATGTTAAACAAAGTTGCTACTGCATAATCATCTCCTCCTACATGAGCTTTGGCGATAGGTCTAACATTCAGCTGCACTTGAAGAAGATACTTGTTGAGATTAATGTGGCATCACAGCCGGACTGCTTGCGTAGTTCTATTTAGAGTGGCGTCAGCATCCCTGAAGAGCGATCCAGTCAGGCTATTTAAAACACATCTCAACAAGGCAAGAAATTGGGATTTTTCACATTGAATGCTCTGGAATTTTCACAGGGGAGTGGGGAGGTCTCAACCGCTGTTGACCTTGAAAACAAGAAGTCCTTATACATGCAGGACAGAATTCGGCTCCTTTTCAGTTTGGGCTGCATTGGAAGAGAAGGACCGAGCACAGCTTCCCAAATGCTTATCCCACCCATTTCTTTACTGTGTATCAGGATTAGACACAGGTGCTCCTTGCCTCCTTCTTCTCCTTCTCCATCATCTACTGGAAGAGCACGAAGCTCATGAAGACGAAGGAACAGAGCTTGTAGGGGCACTGGCACTGCAGGGCTGGCTGCAAGAGGACCTGCAGTATACTTAAATTTAGACACCACTCTAACAAAACATCTGGTACCAAACAGTTACATGCTGACAACATGCAGAAATTAAGAACACAACCATGATTTCATAGCAAAGATATCACATTAACACTCTGCAGACCTGAGTAGTTTAATTTAGCTCCATCACAGCGTTCCTTCTTAACGCTGGTGAAGCTCTTAAGAGTTGCATCAGTGGATAACGCCTACTTTCTTCAAGTCTCTGTTTCTGTTGCTTCATTAGGCAGCATGTTGTCCAGTGGCAAAATTGCATCTTTCTCTCATAGTTTGCATCACTTTAGTGTGTAATGAATAATAATTAGTGTGTAGTGAAAAATAATGACAGTAGAATAGCTACAACTCAGTCTCTCATACTAATTTGGAACTGTTCATTAAAGAAGTCTGTGTTTATCTTTTTGTTTATTTCATATTACAAAGAAAACGTCACCTAAATTATTTGCATGAATTTTCTTCACAGTAAACTCATACTAACTGTGAGGAGAGCGATTTATTCAGTAAAAGCATGAGTAACATGCACACATGCACACATGAACACATACTTATGCACACGGAAAGCTCTTCATGCCTAGCATGGAGGTGTCCATTTTTGCAGAGGAGGGGAACGACGGTTTTTTCACATTTGCTCACCATCCTTATTGTGTGCCTGCTGAGCTCCACTCTCTGGAGGTCCACCTCCGGGGAGAGAAACACGATATGGGCAGCTCTCTATATTTAGATCCCAGAACAACTGAGAAGCCCAACATCGGCTGCACTGAGCTGCTTTTCCGTCTACAGTGGCCTTGCAAATTCATGCTCTGCATAGCAAAGTGCCATATTTCTTTATCAACTAGGAGTTGGCTCATAGTCCATTGGCATTTGTAGAGCACATCAGTAGTACTGAGCCAAGACAGTGTATAGATGAAAACAGAACCTGATCCACCAAAGCATCCTTTCCAGAGTTACACTGCTTCAACTGCAGCATGGCGCTTTGCATAAAACTGAGGCTGTTTTTTTCTCTTTAGTAAGGGTAATGCACTTTTATGGCTGAGTGTATGCTTCTGACACAGGCAACTAAAAAAAAAATCTTTTCCTGTTTCTTTGTCTGTGTACGATGACATGCGCCAAAAGGAAGTATGTTTGGACACTATTATGCAGCTTGCTGAGAAACTATCTTAAACGTGAGGTTTCTTCTTTCCTACTAGCCATTATGATCCCTTATCTCAAGTATTCAAACTATTTGCTAATTAGTCTCTCTTCTGTTATTTTTTGGTGTTTTCTTTTGTTTTACAAAGTAGTTGCTATGAAAATAATAACCACTTGTGGACATGAACATTTCTACCTATTTTTTTAATACTGAAAGGCTCTATTTTTATTGAGTGTTATTGTATCTCTTGGAATATCCTTGTAGAAAACAGGCTCAATTTTGTTGTGAGATTGTCTGAAAAGCTGCTGAAATAAAAAGACTAAGTAAGTCTTTTTGTGACTAACTGCTGCCAGAAGTTATTACTAAGGTCTGATCCATACCATTAAAATAAGTAGAAAATAGACTCCCATCTACTTTACATGATATAAGATACATTAGTCATAAGTGCTTCAATTATTTTTCATTGCAAGATCTAGTTTCCATCTGTTAACCTGCTCTAGCCCTAAGGAAAACTCAAACAAATTCAAACATGCTTGTCCATAAGTTACCATATTTAGGGTGCTTTTCAGATATATCATACCCATAAAGTTGCCAATATGACTAAAAGCAGAGGAGAAAAAAGAAAGTGTGACCTGTATATGGGAACAAGAACTTTTGACCAGAGTTGTGCAGCATTTTGCTCTAGCTGGTGCTAGCACTGCTTTGCTAATGCACAGTTGAAATTCACAACTAAAACATGGAGAAGGAGTGGTTGTTTCTTTTATAAAAAGGTAGATGGTATCAAAACCAGTTTTTAAAATCTTCCAACAGAAACATCTTTCCATCTGCTGCTACAGTTTCTTTATCCTGAAATTGTTCTGCGGAATTTCCTGTTTACTCTCAATCTCCTAATTTATAGATCACGTCCTTCACCACCAATGGAAGAGTTAATGTAATTCCCATTCACTGAATTCCTTTATTGTGGTCTTTTAGAACAAACTGGAGTGTTATCTTAATGTGTGTAAGTTCAAGAGGTTTAGCATTTCTTTATAATGAATATTTATACAAATTGGAATTTAATTGCAAGTTTGAGCCTCTTACCGATGATTGACTAATTTAAAAAAAATTAAATCCAAACTGCTGGAGTAAAATCTAAATTGTATCTTACATAGTAACACTACCATTAGGTTTGAATTTGCTCATTTTGTTGGTGCTTCCAGTACATATTAGTTCTATCTGAAACATCAACAAAATACAACATCTCCTATTCAGTTACCTTCTTAAGAAATCCTTCTCCTCATAACATTTATGTCTGATCTCTAAGTATGGGATCCGCCTGGGACAGACCCTCCAGCATGACAGCTGGGAGAGCTATAGGTGACCAACTCAGAAGGGAAAAGTTTGTGAATACTTGGATAAGGAATTTCCCTTTCAGCACTTCATGGAGTTGGTAGGAGAGGCAGCCTTTCTGTGGGGCGAGCTGTGGGGCTCATCCCTGACTATACAGATGCTTTTTGAGCAGCAGAGACCCAGACCTGTCTCTTCTACCCCCCTCCCTTTTCCTCCAGCCACACTTCCTTTGGTCTGTAGTCTCTATAGCAAAGGGCAGGCACAGAAATCCAGCCTGCACTGTCCTTCCTAGGCAGTTTTTAGGGAGGAGGATGGATGAGTCACTTTTTCCATCTCACAGAAGCATGCACCTCCATCTTCAGCCCATCCAGTGCCAGTAGCCCTCCTTTGGTCTGGGAAAATGGAAGAAGAGAGTCCTGGTTCCCAGTGCACACAATCGTTTCTCTCTGTCACCCAGGATGCCTTGCAAAATCCACTCCTAGAATGGCTCTGGAAAATTGTGATTCAGTTTATTTACTAAAATAAGATTTATATCTCTAAGTCCTCACTGCATTTTTAAGTGGTTTATTGAAAATCTTCCAAAGGTTGACTTGGGATCCAGACTCATTTTAGCTTGGTAGAAATGTCTTTTAACCAAGTACATAACAAGCAAAGGCCATTTGGTGATGACTGGCCAAACCTGAGATGCGATTAAATAATCCTTGTGCCCATTTGTCCTGACTCCTCCGCCTTCTCCCATGAAGTAATGCTGCAGGAAAGACCCTCTTATTTCCTCACCAACACAGAGAGAGGGCTGGGTGCTCAGTGCCCACAGCAAGAGATGCTGAGATGGCACTGAGTTGCCCAGAGTGAGTGAGCTGGGTGGTGGTGTACCTCACAGCTTAACTTGGCCCTCGGACAAACCAAACATTACTCTGACTATACCCCAATTCCCTCCATTTCCAGCAACTTTATTCAAACAGGGAGAGGAACGTGAACACGACAGCCTCTGTTCCATGACAGCTTAACCCAGGATCACATCCACCACATAACATTTACACAGAATGGACTTAAGTTATCTTCCCTTGTGCAACCCTGAGCCCTGCTGCGCTTCGACCACTTTCCTCTACTGCCCAGCTCACTGCTCCCTCCTGCTCCCTGCTGCTCATCTCCTCTTCTGGCCTTAGTCCGAGCCATCTGCTACGGGTTCCTAGACAAATCACCTCTACAACCTTCCTCCTTCTGTCTCCTTCACTGTCCACTCCCATACCCTCCCAAAATGTCTTTGCCACTTGGCACGAAGACCATCTTCAGGTTCATGAGGTCCACATTCCTGAAGAGAAAACCACCAGCTAAAAAGAGAAGGGTGGGGTTGGCAAGGGGATAGCCAGGGAGAAAAAGAAAAACAAACAGGCTGTGAAAGCAGGGTAGGAAAGCACTATATGGACTAGGAAGATCCCTTGCCTGGTAGCATGGATAGTCAACTGGGTTTTGGTGAACCTCAGAGTGAAGAAAACATCCTCCCTTCTACTCTAGAACCTGGTCTTAAAAGAAAGGAAGAAAGAAAACAGTAACGAGAGGAAGGTTGCAGGAGTACTTTGATAAATTTTTTACAGGCTGTGAGATGCTCTAAAATCCATCACTGAAAGCCAGCCAGAAATACAAACAGCTAATCTGAGGGCTTGCATTTTTTGTTTCAGCAGAAGAAAGTACAAAACAAACCAAAATCAAAACACAGCTAATTTTCAGGAGACATGGGTGGTAAGAAGCAGTTCTGTTTTGTAAGAATAAGCCAATAAGAAGAAGAATACATCCTACTTTGATTTTTTTTTTCTAAACATGGATTTGAGGCCGATAAAAGCAAATGAGCTCACCTCCCAGTAGAGATAAAATTCCAGTCATATAACTGATTAGCTAAAAGACAGTCCTCATCATACTAAAACTATTCCAATCAACCTTTCCTCCCGAAACCTTCCCACAACCCCCCAACACCACCCACAGTTCTCAATTCACTAGAAAAGTAGCTGCTGACAAATGGGAGAGCTGTCCGTCTACTGAGTTTTCTAAGCGTTATGTTTTGGCTATTTATTGGCATAGTTACATTGCAAATGAACTCCTCATTCACTGATACGTTCCAGCAAAATTCTGACCTAAGCTAAGCGTGCCCAGTCATTTTGGCCAATTGGCAGAGGTTGATTAAGATCTTTGTTATTCTTACTTTGTTTTGACTGGCTTTGGAAAGGCAGTCCTAAAAACAGGCTTTTCTCACTTTCTGGAATCTAAGAGAGTCAGAAGGTATCATACTGCATGTGTAGAAAATATTGTGGGTCCACGCAGCGCTTTGCAATTACACGCTGCCGCTTATACATTAATACCTCCTCACTTTGATTTACTGCTCAGCTATCAAAACAAGATGTACTGCTGCGCAAGCATTCCTTCCAAACTTTGATAAGGGAAATGATTTTAAAACCCAAAGGGGTATTTACAGATTTCCACAACTCCCAGTGAATGTCACAATCTTCTCACGCTCCTCACCTTTACCCAACTACAGACTGCAGTTTTTGGCACCTTTCTAGAAATACTCAAAGATGGTGTGAGGTTCTGACTGGGGACAGAAGAAACCTTCTAGTGACAGGAGAAGATAACTATCATACTGACCGACAAGTCTTACAGTATTTGTTGCAGAGACAGTCATATAATCCATGGAATAATCCTCCACCTCCTCAGACTAAAATCCTTTAGGTATAGCTCTCACTAACAGGAGTTACTTGGCAATAAAAGTTACACTAAATATTGAATTGTAATATTCAGATACACGCACATTTGTCCAACATCAGATTCAATTCTGAAGAGGTGCCACAGCAATATCATAATGCAAGATGGATTGACAATTGTCTCATCTAATGATCTTTCTTGCCTCTGAGTTTTTGAACACTTTAGACAGGCATATATACCCCATAAGACACAAGAAATAATCCCTATGCTCTTCTCGGTACTGACGAGCTCTTGCCCAGATAGTGTTAGTTCAGTTCTGGACACTGCATTTCAAGAGTCAAAAGGAAAATTATAAAGAATGATCAGCGATACAAGAAAATTTACCTACAAGTAATAAATGAATGAGTCAGCTCTCCCTAGACTGCAGTAGCAAAGACTCAGTGGGGCACAAACAGCAGAAATACCAGCACATGCACTTCAGGTATGTTGACAAGCTTGCTGGGGAAGACTGGAGTCTCCAACATTGGAGGTCTCTAGGAGAAAGTTAGACATATCTCTGTTGGCAACAGTAGCAGAGATGTATATTAGGACATAAACAAGAAAAAAAGCCCTGTCAAATGTTGTAAGTGCTTATTAGTTGTACTATCTACCCCCTCAAAGAGATCAAGGTCTCCCTGTGAGAGACATTCTATATGCACATTGAATAATAGTTTAGAGAGCTTTCACTGCATATAAACAAGTGGGCTGAAGGAAGGAATTGATATTTTCTTTACTAAGGTTGAGAACCTAAAGCACAGTCATATTAATGAAAAGACAAGAACCTAGTTTCCAAAAATACTCGGTACCAAATCCTGTCTCCAATTTCTCTAAGGAGCCCTCATAAAACCCTGTTAGCTACTTTTCAGAAAGTAAGTATGATGACCAAGTATCAGCACACAATGGACGTGACTAAGCATCGAATACTTTCAAAAAATGACTTTACTTAGGTAACTACAGAGAACTGAGCTCTTGAGAGATCCACCTTATATGACTTCCCTTCTAAGAGACCAGGAGTCTGTGGCTAGGCCAAGAAGTGAAGCAACACTTCCTGAGCCCAAGGCTACAAGCAGGACAGCTTGCCTGGAAGTTGCAACAACTCCTGCACCTCATTTCTGCTCATGCACTGGCTCTTGTGCCAGGAGCAGGGACAACAATTTAATACAGTGTATATGAGGGAAACACTTTTTACTTCCATTTTTTGGTAGTAACTTCTCACGTGTTCCCATGTCACACAAAGCTGATACAGAGGTTCTCATCTGACAGACGTTACATGTATTAAAGTACCTTGTGTCCCAACATGCCTGGGAGCCCCAGAATGGTAAAAAGTGCACTTCTGGTATTAAAAGGTAGCACTTACATGTTGTCTAATGACAATACATAAATCTAATCTCTTTGGGAAATAAAATCCCTATTTTGAAAAGAATGTTTTTGATTTTGTTTGTTTGCTCTGAAAGGTGAACTAGCACACTGTAGCAATGCCCTATTTCAGTTCACGTATTCTTCTTTACAGAGTTTATTGAAAAGGTTAAAACTGCTTAATGTTAATAAAGTCTGTCTTTTTTTGCTCATATGACAAATACAATCTGACTGACAAGAATGTAGAATAAGACCTAGTGGAGACCATGAGTGAGATGCCTAGCTGATATGAACTGGGGTAGCTCCATTTTCTTCTTGAAGCTGATGCTGATACTCCATAATTGTTCTGTAAGAAGATCTGACAGATACTTTTTCCTATTACCTATTGACATCAGAGAGGCTATGGAAGAAACATGTGTGGGCAAAGAAACAGGAATGGAAGAGAAACTACCTACAGTGCAACTGACTACAATTGGTCCAAAATGACCAACTCCCAAGACTAATTTCAAGATCCTGAGTGGCTGTCAGTAGTGAAGGTGAACACCACAGCTGTGCAAAAGTTGCACACAGAAGTTCTGCAGAGTTCACCTGAGTTTATTTTTTCCACTGATGAAAGAGGGGACAGATTTAGCCTACAAGAGGCCCATAAACTCAAGTCCAACGTAACAGGGAACTTGTTTGTTTTCACTTTTTTTCTCAGTGTAACTTCTTGCTCAACAGCACTATACCATGTACCCTAAAATCTGGAGAAAATCTGCCCTACTTTTGACCTGGGAGACTATAAATAAATGTAGACAAAACACAGACAATAGCAGATGACTGAATATTTTTACATATATTACATGAAATTACAGGAATATTCTTATTCACAGAAGTTATTTGTTCCCTTAAGCTCTTGATAACTTTGTGCTTAGTGAAAATGGTTGTGTGTGTGTCACTTTAATGTAATGACACAATCTGTAAGTACAATAGCCTAAGTTTAAATAATGCTTCCTCACAAAGTTTCGGGGACACAACTAAGGAGTTAAGTAGTTTCCATGTTTGTTTTTCCTGGATCCTGTTCTGAGACTATCTTCCATAGCTGGAAAAGGTCAACATCCTACCATTAATACAACATTATTCCCACAAGTTTCTACAACAAAAAAGTTTGCATAAACAAAAGCCATTTTTTAATGTGGTGCATCAAGAGCCATGTTTACTCGTGCTGCTATTTTGCCAGTACCTTATGGTTTAGAAAAGATAAGGCTATTAACAGAATTTAAAATACATATTTTTTGATCTTATTCCACATTGGGAATGAAAGAAAATGTTACTAAACTGTCCTCCCAACTTCCTCTCTTGAGAGGTCAGGCAGCTTGGCAATCTATCACTTCTGGAAAAAAGTATACATACGTATATCTGAAGGAGCCGTGACATGTAAAAAAATTATATACAATCATTCAAAACTTTCTGAACTTTGCTCTGAGAATAAATAATGTTATGACATTAAAAAACAGTTTGAAGTATTTTATAGTTATTACAGTAAAGCCCTACAATTCTTCACATAATCAAAATGCTCAGAGGAATTTCTCTGCTTTGACTTTTAACTCACTTTGTTCCTATGCACTGGTTGGCAAACACAGTTCATCTGGGAAATGTGCATACATTTATAGCCGTTCCATTGCTCAGTTTTGTGGAACACTTCAACAGAGCTTTCATGAAAGCAGGACCAAAGTACTCGCATGACATCTGACTAAAAATGTAAAAGGTTGAAATATTGAAGAGAAATGAGGGGTTTTTTTCCTTCACGTATAGTATTCAACTGCGGCACCTGTTTGCATTGCTCATTTGTTCACAATGCATATGATTCACATCCTTCCTCTCCAGAGAAACAAATGCACAAAACTGGTATGTACTATCCAGAACGTGGATCCCAATATTTCTTCCCTTTAATCTTTCAAATTTAATGTGGAAAGAATGCATTGGAGCAGTGGTATCTGAAAAAGAAGGTGTGGTGCATGGAATTAAATATGTGATAATCTTGAACTCTGAAACCCAAAAATTGTAATTATTTTAAAGCCTAACTGATCTCTCTGTTCTCCATAGCACACCTTCCAGAAAACAATCAGCAAGCTGGTACACACTATCAGTCAACAGTTTTAGATGAGAAATGCTCCTGTAGGTTTTCTAACATGAGAGTAAACATAGAAATCTGAAGAGCTGAGGCAGTCTTTGATCCTCCTGCAATGCCCACACTGTCTGTTGGTGCTGGGTCATGGTATAGGTCTGCCCAGGTTTCTGGGCACATCTCCTTTGGGATCTCTTTCTTTTAAGGACTCTTTTCCCTCCTCATGCTTCATTAAGGAAAAGGATTTTGTGTCACAGAAGCAACTTTTTTGACATTTGTCTGAAACAATTTACAAACCTTTGTAAGCTGCACACACTCAGCAAAGCTTTTTACTTTCAACAGTCGAAACATGGGACGATTCCATTGCTTTGGAGTGTGCCCAAACCCTCATGGCTCCTTGGCAAGACCGGGCTCTGCGAAGATGGAGCACAAGAAGGGGCTCATTTTTTTGAAAAAAGGATGGGCAACTGGTGAAAGAGGGACGTTATGGTCAAATGGAAATGCAGATGGCTGCAGTATAAGTGCAGAATAATGCATAAAGGGAATAACAGTTGGAACAATTGTAATTTTAAACCTTTTTTTATACACGATTCTGGATTACACAAGAGATGTATTAGACAGGATTAAGGATTGACAAGCAGGTAAGGATTTTGTACTTGCATTTATGCGTCCATCTAAGAGTTATTCAGCAGCACTGGGGTGCTGCTGACTGTCCACTCTTCCAAGGAAAATGGGAAGAGCAGGTGAGGAATAGGTGGTGACTTTTCCTCCTTAGTTGAAAGAAACCCAATAAGTCAAATAGGATGAGTAAAATCAGATAATTTGCTCTTGAGAAGATTTCATGACACTCTGTTCAAATGTCTAATTTCCATGTTTGGTTAGCCCTAACCTGAGGAAGAAGTTTTGTTCAGGTTTCAGGTTGTTTCAGAATTTTTGTTCAGGTTTGTTCAGACTCAGATTAAAGATACGGAGCAAAATGTGCAAGGGGGCTATCCCTAGGTATCTCATCTAGTTGAGATACATAAAACCCCCACCAAAAGGAGAAGGGCAGAACACTGAAACCGATCTTGTAATATAGCAATAAAAGTAACAGCATCCTGAAGTGGTGACAGCACATAACACACACAGCAGCACATAACAAAAAGCAAATGTGCAGCTCATACTACTTGGGCTCCCTGTCCACCAGTCACAAAGCAGTAAAAATACATATCAGACTAACAGCAACAAAGGAGATTACATCATTTCAGGGACACATCTGACTCTGGCTGTAAGAGAATCTGGAGGAGCACAGATGTCAGCCTTAGAGCTGCTAATAGCCAACAGAGCATTACAAGCACCACAGCACCGTACAAAGGCATATGGACTGGACATAGACTAAACTGGCCTAAGTTTCAGGGTCATAAACAAAGCAGGTGATTGTTACACAGTCCCCATCAAATTTATTCTTAGCATGAATTCAGCGTCTGTCTGAATATTCAGAAGTCAGATAGGAAGTAAATGAAATTCATCAGTTGTCAGCTGGCCAATGCTCTCGCGTTCTGCAGCAGTTATGGATTGTGCAACACTTCCTCTCCCAGGGCAAAAAAATCCTTGTTACAAGACAAAATGTTTTTTTCAATCACTGCTTCTCACTAACAGTTCACTGCTGAGCTTGGCTTTGTCTCTGCTTATCTCATGACACTTTAGTGTCTAAATATTAGTGGCTTGTTTAAAAGGCTCGCCTTTTGCTTGGTTTACATATCACTATGTACACTTCCACAATTTTTCTTTCTGACTACCACCATCCTCTCCTCCTTCCAGCCCATCCTAACCAACTCGAAACTTCTGCTTGTTCTAGAATTACACTGAAAGCTTTGTGCCCATGGAAGGAGGCACTTCTAAGAAGGAAGTCTTGATGCTATTTTGCTTTGGAGAGTAGTAGATTAATATCTCTGAATGGTTTTATCTCAATTCTCCCTTGAAAGTTAAATTTAAGCAAAGGTGGCTATTGACAATTTCCATTACAAGAAGCTGAATAGTTCCCACAGAAAGGTAAACTGGAAGCTTAAGCATTTCCCTCCTGGACCCTCTGGAATGTCTTCGTTACTGTTGTAGTTTTGATTTAAAACACCTGGGTCTTCCCCTGGTCAAACACAATAAAATCCGCCTGTGACATTTCTGCTTTCTTATGAAACATGCTTTGCGCCTCTTTTGAATTCTTAGATGCTTACTTAGCTCTTGAAAAGCCAAATCTTATTTCTTGGCAAATTTCAGTTCCTAAAGCTTATCAGACCAGTAACCACTATAACAACCTATCAAACCAGAAATGCCCTTCCTGCAGGGTTTTAACCTATGTCTGGTGGAAATTGCTGCTATCTGTTCGGCAAGCATACAGCTGGGGTGGGATACTACCCATAACTTTTTATATATTAT
>NW_010175023.1:0-1548 GCF_000695765.1 Mesitornis unicolor
TTGGCTGCAAGGGCACAGTGCTGGCTCACGGATTCAGTCATCAAGCTGGAGACATTCTAGCCCTGAGCTGTGCTTCCAGAGAAAGAGCATGTGGCTCTCCTCCATACATGCCACGTGCGTGTATTAGATATTGGCAGAGGATGTCTTAGGTCCCCTCAACACCATTAACAGGACTTTGGAGTTTGTGAATGTGCATACAAAAAAATATATTTTCAAGATCTTTTCTTCATTTTTCCATCAAGTAATTGTCCGCATGCACTTTAACATCACGGCTCACTCCTAACATGATATGCCACCTTCCCTTCCCCATAACCAAGACAACTTACAAAAAAGAAGTTTTAGGGTCTTGAAACAACTGACTAAATCAAAACAGTAGAAACAAGATCATCTTAATGTAGCATCAACACAGTGCTCTTATTCAAATACTGTCTGGCCTTCATAAGGAGACCTCTGAACAACAGAGATCCTTTCAAATGCTGGGGCTGAAACCTGAACCAGCAGGCCAGGAACATTGGTATGTTGATGGATCATTCCACCACCAAGAATTCTTAACCTTTTCCATGGAGCAGGCAGATAGTGACTTTGTCTGGACATGAGCATTTTGCAAAAGTATATCCTAAAGCAATCAAAAGTTTCATTGCTGAGCCATATTGTTAACCTCAGGCCTGTGCATCTCTAGTGCCTGTCAGAGCCAAGACAGTCAGTGACTTGGATGAATTGCTGCAAGTTTGCAGAAAGAACAGCTAGAAGTGGGGTGAAAGTCTCCAATCAAACATTTAATTCAGCTGGAGTGGGATAGTGTATTGAAACTTGCTCACTGGACATCACAGGAAGCTTGATTCTCTAGATTTGACAATAAGAATACAAAGAATAACATCAAAGTCTCTATTGCCAGTAGCTACACACATCTTCTCTTTTTAAATATCTTCCTTTTTTGTGGAGGATACAGGCAGAACAGATGCAAAGGGAAAGATTTCCTCTCCATCACCAGAGACAAGTCTATCAGTGTTAGTATAGAGCTTGCTTACAAAAACAGGAAAGCTTGAAACACTGAGCAAAAGAGGTTTAGATTATTCTTCACATTGCGATACAGAGACGTGCCCTGCAAAGAACAGAAAACTTCTTTTTTTCTCTTCATGAAGATTTACAGATATAAAAATGATTGCTGAAGTCTGAGACTACAGTTAAATTTGACAACGAGGATGTGCTGAAGCTTTTTCACCACTTTCATAAAACCCAAAATTCAGAGTATTTGCATGGATCATGGTCATCATTCAGGTGGACAATGCAATAGCAGGCATAAGTGAGTGAAAAATTGAACTCTCTCAGTCTGTACAGGAACATCAGAGTGTCATCCAAAATAAAAAAACTCCAGTAACACAAAACAAAACAAAACAAAACAAAGCAAAATTTAGAAAATGAAACATCAAATTATAGTGAAGAAACAATATAAAAGAGTGCCAACACAGTCACGTGATCCATCATAAGTAATTAAAGATGTGTGGGATGATTTGTCATACCACATGTTCACAGCATGAAAGGGAAAGA
>NW_010175023.1:1579-4993 GCF_000695765.1 Mesitornis unicolor
ACCTAGAAGTCAATCATGTCTGAACATGAAGGTTATTGAAGAAGTTGTATTATCATGTTGACAGAATTGAGTAAGATAAGGTCTTGTTACAAAGAAAAATCTAATAGAAGTAACACAGTCAAGAAAAATATAAAATTTTACATCGACTTAAAATTTCTTCTTTTAGAATCCTTGGAAAGAGTAGTATCTGGTCCACGTTTTATAAACATATTATATACTTCATTTTCTTTTTGTATTACTTTGATATCTCTCAAAACACAGAGTTTTAACAGAAGGGACAGAGACTTGTCTAACATGAAGCTTTTGAAGAATTTAACTCATTATTCAAAAAAGGTTCCTAGAACTTTTTTTTGTTTTCAGTATGCCTTCAGCCTAGCAAAATTTCAATTGCTTAAAATAAAGATAAAAATGTCTGTCAAAAGCTTAGCCAGTTACCTGATGAAAAAAGGATGTCAGATGTATACATTTAGAAAGTTGGGTTTTTTTAAAGGAAGAGAGAATGACCTGAAGGAGTTTTACTCTGTCTTACCTTTTCTCCTGTATTTGGAAGTTTGTTGTTATTTAACCTTACTTTCACATTACTTCCTTCTGCTACACAGCCCAAAATACTGTACCATGAAACCTTTGAAGAAAAGGAAAACAAAATGAGTTGATACATAATAGTATTTCCAACTTTTGCCTAATGTAGAATATACTAATTTTTTGAAAAGTCTCTGAAAAAAAAAGTTAGTTATAAAAATGAATAGTCTAACTATACTAGAAAAACTAAGTAACTGATTTAGCTGGAGAACTAGATATACTACAATGGCAATTAAAGCAAATGACTCTCCATTATCCTGTCTTCTACCTTGAGCTACTCTATGCCTAGGATCTATCCCAAAGCATAAACTCTTATCTGTTATCCTGTAGATTTAAAGTCATCTAGACACCTAATTTGATCCTTGCAATGGTATTCTTCTAAAGTTGACATCAGGTTCTGATTCATCAAACTACTTGAGGACAGATCCTTAAAAGCAGGCAACAGAAATGCAGATATGAAGTAATGCAGTAGTATTTTCTAAAGAATCCATGTTCTTAGTTCCTATTGAAATCAATGGCTCTTCAATGCGATTGAGCTGCTGATAATCTTATTAAGCATATCATCTGCACTCAATAACTTTAACCAAGGAAGAATGTAAGCACGCATTCCTTTATCAGTACTTAGTTGGGACCACTGAGATCGAATTTAGAAAATAATTGAGTAGATGGATTTCAGTAAGTTATATATCTGATTAAGTTCTCTTGCATCAAACTTCTTCTGCTAGAAACTGTACTAAATCTATTTACTTTCAGTAGACATTTAAACAGACCTGAGGTTTGGCAGATGAGGTCATTTTTCAACATATAAAAATTCTGAACACCTAAAATGTTTATTTTGATTGTAATACACATGATTTGTCTTGCAATGAATCCTGGCTGTTTTTCAAAAGGAAATTTTGAACTAGAGGATATTATTTTCAGTAACTTTAAGATCAGGAAACTTTAGCAATACTTCTCATACAAGAACTATATATGACTAATTAAATCCTAAATATCCATTTCCAGTTAATAAGTTCTTCATAAAAAATAGCTTTCATGTCCGCTCAACAGCTATGTGTATCTTCAGGAAAAAAAATTCTTCTAGAATAGCTGGGCTCAAATTGTAATAATATTCACACTGCACCATCTAGTGGTTCAATATGTTACATTCACTCTCCTGTATTGAACGAAGTATTAACGCTAAAAGAGATGGAGTACCAGACTTTAAAGATTTTTTTTTTAAAAATGTTCATTAAGGATAAAAGGGAAGAACTTTTTCCTAATTAATTTCTTTGAAATTCACTAATCAAACTGCAATGAAACTGCAAGTTATAAAAAAAACTTTTCACAGAAACATTCTTACCACTATAAATAAGATTTGAGTTTCTACTGTTTGTATACATATATTGTTAATTTGAAGAAGCTTGAAAAATTGCTATGGAAATTTATCTCTAAAGAAAACTGCAACTAGTAAATTTTTCATACTTCAGCCTGTTTGAACCCTTTCTGGACACATGAAGGAGAATAAAATTATTTGAAACAATCAGCATGGATTTACCAAGATCAAATCATGGCTGACCACAAGATTGGTGCCTGTGAGAAAATTACTTGATTTGCAGAGAAGAGGAGAGGAGTAGATGCCATCTACCTTAACCTTAGCAAAGCACTTTTTTCAACACTGTCTCCCAGTATTTTTATACTGTATATTTTTATACAGTATGGGAGTGTGAATGGATAAATGGCTAAAACAACGGATGGAAGGTCAGACTCAGAAAGTAGTTGTTAATGGTTCATACTTTATCTGGTGGTAACAAGTGGAGCACTGCAGGAGACTATCCTGAGACCTGTCCTGTTTAATATCTTTAGCAATGACCTGAGGAAAAAAATGAGCTCACACTTGCCAGGTTTGCAGATAATGCCCAACTGAGAAAACAGTTGACATCCTTGAGAGCAGGATTGCTATTCAGAGGGACCTGGACAGCCCAGAGGAATGGACCATCAGGAACCTGATGAAATTTAAGAAGGACAAATGCGAAGTCTTGCACCTGGGAAGGAAGAATCCCTCACAAGTATAGAGGCTGGAGACTGATGGGCTGGAGAGCTGCACTAAAAGCATATAGAGGTCATCTTAGACAGTAAGCTGAACATGTGCCAGTGGTGTGCCATGGCAACAAAGCAGCCTAAAAGCATTTTGAAATGTAATAACAGAAGTACAGTTAGAAGACTGAGGAACATGATTAACCCCCCTGTTAAGTGCTTACAAGACTACATCTAGATACCACAGTTTCCCTCATGCCCCCTATCATTCTAACAAGAAATTTTGAACAACTAGAGTGATTATAGCAGAGGACCATCAAGATGGCAGGGAGGTGGAGCACTATCCCTGCAAGAAGAGGCTAAGAGAGCTAGATTTATTCTTCCTGGAGAAAAGGTCACTTCAGGGGACCTACCAGGAGCCCTCAAGTGCCTGCACGCAAGTGATGAAGAAGATGGAGCCAGGCTTTTCACAGTAATGTATGGTAGGAGGAAAATAAACAATAGATCTAAACTGAAACAAGAGAGATTTCAACTGTACACAAGGAAAAATGTTTTCCCCATGAACATGTTGCCCTGTTGGAACAGGTTACCCAGAGAAGCTGTTCAGTCTCCATTCTCGGAGGTTTTCAGAAATAACAGAATAAAGCCCTGAGCAACCTGGTATAATCTCACAGCTGACCCTACTTTTAGTAGAGACCTCTCCTAAAATTCCTTATGATCTAAGTAGTTCTGTGATTGTACATGCTCAACAGAAGGTATATTTTTCCACTCGAACTATGGCACTTCAGAGAATCACAGACTCTTAGGAGTTGGAAGGGA
>NW_010175024.1:0-7303 GCF_000695765.1 Mesitornis unicolor
CCGAGCGATTCTATGATTCTGTGATTCTGTGTGAAATATAACTATGTCCATGACAAAAGAATGGAGAGGGAGTATCTTTCTCCCTCCTTTCTTCTCTAGCTATAGCAACAGGGTGCCATAGACTTCAGAAATCCAAGCAAGGATAGATGATACAGATGCCTACAAAGAGGCAAAGCTGCCCCATCTATCTCCATGCTAGCTTGGAGGTGCATGAGATGATCAGATTTAGCACAAAATCTTAGAAGTTTGAGAAGTGTAATAGGAGACTTAGGTGAGACCTACTTTTTCTCCCATGTCGGTCTTACTTTCTGAACAGTCCAAAATGACTCCCACAGAAATGGAATTAATTAGTGGAGAAGAACATTGGAATTGCACTTCATTCTTTAGGTTTAGTAAACCATCTCAACTACAAATCTGAAGACTTTCTAAAGCTGCTTAAATTGTCACTGGTAACTGGTACATGTATCAGTTGTTTTAGTAGTGAAGGTAAAAATAGGAAAGTCAATTAAGAAAATAATTTACATAGACTAAAGTATACTTTGTGTTAATTTTCAGCACCAACTTCTGAAAACAGATACGTAGTTAAAATATACACACAATTGTATTTATTCAATAAACTGCATATACCCATCCTGTACAGAATATATACCCATTTGCATTTCTTTACAGAAAAAAAATGCCATATAAACTAAATTTGCAGTGTCATCTTCTCAGTTGTCCTAAGTTCTTCATAAGTATGTCCACAGAACTGCCTACTACAAAGCTTTCTCCGCTTCACAACAAAGCCCATTGATCACCAAATTCGATATATTAAAACAGTGCAGTGTGCCAGTATTTACTGTGGGTCTGATATAAGCAGTGCCGAGTAGAAAAAAATCCCGAGTCAGTCTCATAGCCAAAGATAGTCCCTTGCCAAACAACTGTGAGAGAAAAGCAGGATGAGTCAACTGCAAGTCATCACCTAAGTCAGACTGAGCTCTGTCATAGGCAATTTCTTTGCAGAGAAGCTTAAAGATCATCCATTCTTATGCTTATTGTGTTATGTAAAAGAAAAATAGTAAGAGATTTTCCAGAAGAACTAATACCAACCTATGAGAGTTATAAAGTGTGATAATTCTTGTGAGAAGTCCTTGCAGTTAAAATTAGTAAACTTTACTAGTGTGTTTTCAGAACAAGGATGAAGATACGTGTTGGAGATGAAAAGATTTAGGTCCCCTATAGGACCCCTTCAGGAACTGGAAGGCCACAATAAGGTCCCCCCAGAGCCTTCTCTTCTCCAGGCTGAACAGCCCCAACTCTCTTAATACCTTAGGAAACAAAGTATTTATTAGAGTGAACTGACACAGATTTCATTTTATTCATATTTTATTGTTTCAGTTCTCTAGTGAATGGTTTATGAAACATCTTCAATCAGATGCTGCAGTCTCATAATACCTGTAGATGTAACGATGTTGTTTATGATTAAATTTCCCTTTTATTGTGTAGGAAAACTCTGAGAATATATTTTAAAGTATGGGTTTAACTCCTTTATTTAGCTCATTTTCTTAGAGCTTCTTTTACTTAAATCGGTTTTAAGGTGCTGAAACTAAATTGGACACTATTTTCTTTTTTCATCATGCTAACATGAGTTCTTACAGTATAAAAGCACTGTACACATGGAGATAAGTTTCACTGTTTCCTAAAGTTCTGTAAAGACAAAAGCATTATTTCACTAATGTAAATGACAGTAATTTTCATTATTTTTGCTTCAATATTATTATTCAATATTTTTCTTTCAAATAAAAACTTCAATCACAGAAAACAAGGTGACAATAGATAACAAATGTGATATATAGTAATTCAATACCAGTATTTTCCGACACTGTATAATCTAATTGTTATTATATTTGTATTAATTATTCTCATAAAACCCCTTTTCTTTATTTGTATTACTTTGTATTATTATCCTAATTGTTACATTTTCCTTTGTACTTTTGCTTCACATATGTGTGTTTCCATTAAGGTTTTAGGTTACCAGTATTTTCTTTTCCATCTTGTATATGCAGAAAGACAGACATGGGACATACACTGTAGTGAAGCTGTAACTTTTTTTTTCCAAAGAGAGCTTTTCAGGAATAAATTACCAGTATAACTACTTGAGGTCATCCCAACTGATCACGGGTGCAAATTGGTTTCCACTACTGTGGAACAGTGCTGAAGCAAATGCTGGTTTTAGAGATAATCTTCAAGCCCATGTCTGTGTATTTTATTTGTCTTCTTTGCTTGCCCCAGAGATGAAAATTCACTGAACAATGTGCATTCTAAATTTAGAGTGAAAGGAAATTCACATTACTGGTGAGAAATGTTAAGCTGGACTTTGAGAGAGAACTGTCTTCCTAGTGGGTTGCCCATTCCCTTAAGTAGAATTCATTAACATAAGTCTGTCTCATTTCAGTAAATCCCTTACTTTTTACATTTTTTTTCCTATATTCCATTATTTATGCCTCTCCTTTTCTCTCCATCACCCTGTCCTGATTCCTTAATTTCTCCATTTATTGTCCTACTGTGAACAGGATTGTTGAAAATAAAGTGAAGATAAAATATTTTACATTGATTAAAATCTGGGTCCTGTAGTAGTACAAACTCTACTGAGGCACACTAATTTCAGCTTACTGAGTCATCATTCCTAAAAAAAGAATGTTTTAATTTTTTTTAATTTTCCATATGTAAATTAGTGTCCATGTAGTAATGATGGTATAGTATAATACAGGTAGGTGATAACCTACACTGAGGCAGTTTATATCATTAAATTTAACCATGCGTTTCCATTTCACAGAAATTGGTCACTTCCATAAGTGTTTTGGAAGCGATTAGAGAAATACAGGAAGCTGGGTATAGTCTAACTATTTTCTCTATTCTTATTGATTTCATTCTAATTAACATTTTAAAGATGCTTCATTCACTCACAAAATATGCACTAGAGCATTTTTCAGTCTTTAAAATATTATTCTTAAACACTCTTTATGCTCATGAAGAGCAGACAGCTCCAGAAACCGTCATCCCATTTAGCTAAGATACAATTATCAACATGGCATCTTGCGCATCCTAAAATCTGTGCAGCATATGAGTAAAATTCACTTGTCAGATTATTTCATAACTCATTGTCAATCTTATGCTTTCCCTTAGGAAAAGCATAGCAATGATGCATGGGTGATTTTGTCCTGCCTGCTGCTGTTGATCTTCATCTTTTTTTCTCTGCAAGCTGCCTGTCCCTCTGAGTGCTCGACAACTGTAGCAGCTTGACACAGTGTGAAGGAGCAGACAATCCTCGGCAACACATGATCTTTATTAATGCCAGGGTGTAATTGCAACATACTAAAATAAGTACCTAAATCTGTTTCTAACAATCCTTTTGTAGTTTAAATGAACTGCAAATATTGTTACAATATTATTTTGACATGAAATCTTGTGGTGTTCTGACAAATATTTGCAATGGTGATTCTTGACTTATATGGGGGGAAAGTTCTCAGCATGTTCACACCCACAAAATATTGCCATTTCCTTCAGTCATTAAACTTAAACATTGCTTGGATACACCATTATCTTCAACTGAATTTTATGTGTTTATGTATCTCCTCCGCCATCATTGTAGCAATGGGACGTTTCGTAGTTCTGTCAGTGTAGTTACATTTGCTCTTCCCAGGTAAGTAAGTAAGATCTATTACCCATTTGTTTAATATAATTGTAGTTGGGATAAAGACAGATAAAATAGCAGTATCCTTTCAGCAGAAAAGGGGGCAAGGATTTACCATCAGGTGTTCAGTCACAGTCGGATGTTCTAACCCTTGGGCTGTAGTTCCCTTTCAGCATGGCTGGGAGTAGTGTGGCATGGGGAGACCTGGCTAATAATACTCTCTGCTCTGCTGGATTTGCTGTAAGCAGCGTTCACAGAATTTGTGGAGAAAGAGAGTTGACTTTTGTTGAAAAGCAAAAATAAGAAACTTTTACAAGTCAGAAACCTATGTCAGCATGCCTTCTTGAGCACTCTTAGGGCTGACTGCAAGGAAAGTTCCAGCGTTCAAAGGTAGTTTCCAGAAAAATGAACCACTGCACTGCAAACTGGTGAGCTTGGATGAATAAGAACAGAAAGGAAAAGTGTGAAATGTTCACAAGCAGTCTAGTAATTCTCCGTGAGTATTTTGACACTGAGCTGTGACATCAGCTCATCTGTCTTTATACAGCAAAATAGGCAACACAGTGTTGCACTTGATTTATTTAATGACTATGAAATACATACAGACATTGAAATATGGTCTTTACATCTCTAAAATGGTAATTCTAAGCTAAAGGTAGAATTAGCTTTTGCATATACTACATCAATTACTTTAATTTGGCTTAGTTTTACATATTATACATGTTTTATACATGTATTATACATGGCAGTAACTTGAGCTAAAGTTAAATATGTTATCTGCTATTATGCAAAGGGCTGTTCATCCCACATAGCAAACTCCTCCATGTTCACCCCATTAGAAATTCCGAGTTCCTACCACTGTACCCTCTTCTTATACTTGGAACCTTAACTAATTTCTCTTTTGTTTTCCTCTTCATCACTCTCTTCGATCCCCATTCTTCCTTCTCTTACTAAGGTTCTTGTCTTTCTTCTGTCCATGCTGACTTCAAATTCCCTATTGAGATCGTCTGTCTGCACCAGTTCAAAACGGGGTGCTGGATATATTTTCTTTGTTTTCCCTGTGTTCTTTATTTATCTCTGTTCTATAGGTTATGCATAATTTCTTCTGTCATTCGAGTTTTTCCCATGTCAGGTATTCTGTGTCACCATCATTTTTCTTCTCTTCTAAACTAGAGTTTCTCATTTACCCCTCCAACTAATATGTAGACTCTCAGAATTCTCCTTTCCAATCATCACAGTGTTTGTCTGGGAGATAAGTTTTTTAGGATAGTGGGGCATCAAAAATGTTAACTTTGCTGAGTGTTAGGCCAAAAAATAGTTACCAAAGTTTTGTTATTCTGGGCTTTTTTAGTGGATGCCAGTTTGAGCTTCAGACAGCTGCAGACTTACGGAAGGAATGGCCATGCTAAAACCTCAGCTGTGGTTTGATATTTTCCTTTTTTTTTTTTTTTCAATTTCCCAGAATTTCATAGCATTTTGACTGGATTTAGAATGTTCCAGGGATAACTATGATGCATTGAAAAGTCTCTGCATAAAGAAAGGCAGACAAGACAAACAGAGCAGGTTGAGTCAGACTCTAACAGGATCAGCCAGCAAGCGGGAATGACTGTGGAGAAATGTACATCCACAGTTCAGTTCAGTTCAACTACCCCAGGGCTACAGAGTGGGGCAGAGTTTGGCTGCAGAGAGAAGGAAATGTTGCAGCAGCACAGTCTCTTTTGAGAGATGGGACAGAAAGTAGGCTGTAGCATTAGAAATCAACTATTGGCTTACTATCCTCCAGAGGTCTCCTAAATTACTAAGTGGCCTAGGAAAATCACACAGATATATGAATTTAGACCGAAATTCAGAAATTCACTTCTATTCATGATGGCAATAACTGTGTATTTAAGTACGGCTATGAACAGAAATATTCTGTATGTATTTGGAAGCTATTCTGATCTCATCTGAGTTACAACCTTAGCACATACCCATACTGAGCTGCCGATGTCTCTATGATGAAGAGGTCTCTTCAAATTTGCCTCTTACTTTAGACTGCCTTAAATAATTAATCCACCTTTATCTGCTGTCAGCCCTACAGGGATCAGATGACAAAGCTTGTGAATTTCCTGCTCGTTTGCTTTTGATAAATATGGGCCATTACTTGAATGCAGAAACATTAGAACTACCCTCCTTTCTTGAACTTAATGGAGTAATTTCTATTTTTAATGTATTAGCATTGTTTGCATATGTTCAATAATAACAATAATACAGTTATCGTAACATAATAATCAGGTGTAAATCCAGACACAAGAACCATGTTTGAAGCTAAGATAACATCAAACCCTAATAATTCCTGACTTCGTAGCAATATATTACAACTATAATGTGATTACACTCTGGTTTTGCTCTTTTTTGTCTATTAATTTATGTAACAATAAAGGTCATTATGTGATTGAGAATAGCTATGAATTACAGAGAAATATTTATCTTTACTAATAGTAGCTATATTAAGAACCATATCGAAGGAGAAATAATAAACAATTACCCAAGTAAATTTAGAATTTCCAGTTCAATGACTTAGAAATAATTGTATGTTGTAATTACAATACATTTAACATGCATTGTGATTCATGAATTTAGCTAGCCTGCTTTAACCTTACAGCTAGCCAATTCTCTTTTATGTTCAGACAGTAAGAACAGCAGTGGTAGCCCTATGAAAATATAGACAAATGTGGAATTTTCTATACAACAGCAACATATAATTTTAATTTTTCATTCAACCTCAGAGTAAAAACGAAAAATAATTATGATGTGTTTTTAGATTAGGTATTAGGTATTTAGATCAGATATTTTTAACGGCCTGAAATTTCTCCTTATGGACCTTTTGTCTTCCATTGTGTTTGTAATACAACAGAGACAATGAACATTTTAGAGCACATGCTAATGAAAAACAACATTAGCATTTGGAATGAACAGTCCTGAAAATTTAATAAAATATACTGTATACTTTTACATATTTTTAAAAGTAACTTTCAGTATAAATTAAAAATATATTACGGTTAGCGTGAATTAATTGTAAACTTCTTTAGTATTTTTGCATGGTGCATTAGACTGGGTTTGATTGTTATTTGGTTGTTAATGCTCATCAATTACTGTCACAAATAATATTGTATATATGTACTTAATTTAGTTAAATAGTGACCCTATGCTGAGTGATTTGTTGTTCTTACTTTTCACAGCAGAGTTTTAAGTGAACTCATGAGTAGATTTCCTGTTTTTCTATTTATTCCATCTATTGAGAGTCATCATATGTTGTCAATAATTCCAGCACTCTCTCCCACAATGAGTTTGCCAAGAAAATTGCTATTGAATTTTGTAGTTAGAATTCCCATGGCATTTAGGTGCATAAAAATTTATCACTTTTTATATCAACTCTTTTATATTCAGCTGTTACTGGAGCATTTGGAGTGCCTTGTCTCAAGACATGAAAGGTCACTGAGGATGACAGTGGTGAAACGGCAAGCACAGTCTCCCTCAGGAGTTTCCAGTGAAGTCGAAGTCCTCAAAGCTCTGAAATCTCTGTTTGAGCACCACAAAGCTTTGGATGAAAAGGTACAGTATGGAAAAAAAGCTTACTAAATACACTCT
>NW_010175024.1:7334-14584 GCF_000695765.1 Mesitornis unicolor
CTGTGCCTTATGATGCAGCAGAACAACTGTATTGTTTATTTACTTCTTGGATTAAGTCCTGTATTTACAGCATTTATATGTGTCCAGAGAAGTCCATAAGAATGTATGACCAATAGCTGTAATGCACTTCAGGTTGCTTCAGCTATCTTTTGTAGACCACAGTACTGACTTTTCAAAATAAACAAATCTCACCTCTACCAGACTTGCTTCTCCTGCTTCTCCTTTAGCACTAAATAAACATGACACCATAGAATTTATTGTCTATACAATATGCTTTAAGTTATTACTGAGAAAATGTACATATCTCAAATTTTTAAAACACACATTGAAAAGGCAGAACGAGATGTTTCTAACTACATAAAGAAACTTGCCTTTTAAATATTTTTAGGAGGAAAACCTCCTATGTTTGAGAGATGTTTTTAGCATTTACTCCGTAAGCACAGTGTTCCCTCTACAGGTAGGGTAACCTAAAATAAGTAGTAGATTCTTCGTTATCAGAGGTAATGCGGAGCTTGCAGAATCAAGATAAAAGCCACTGATGATACCTGCATCTAGTCATGCTAATTAAGAGGATCTTTCCACTGGATTCCTGTGCTGGAAAGACTTTTGTGTGAATGAAACTTTGTGCAACTATGAGGTACCATTTTGAGCGTTGCTTTACATGAATTCAGAAATCCAGTTCATGTCTAGAAACAATATGCCCAAAAGATGACTTATGTGAATTAGTAAGTACCTCAGAACTACACGTCGGGAGCACATGACAACCATTACTCACAAGCAAAGAACCTTGTTCCTTGTGGAGTCTGTCTTGGCTGATTTGCTTGGGCTCATCACTGCGGCTGAGTTGCTTCTCTGTTTGAGATGGTTAGGTAAGCAGAGGAGACATTGTGCAGCACAGCATCTCAAACTGTTGAGCTGTATTGTGAAGAATCAATTCACTGCTCTCGCAATAATAAATTTAATATTTTTAAATTCAGAAATATTTTCAGAAAGGTGACAATATTTGAGGAACTATTGGCAAAAGAAACATCTTTATGGAAAGTGTAGCTGTAATTATATAGTAGTATTTTTGTTTTCATTGGTGATAAAGGTCTGAAACAGTGGGTTATGAAGAATACTGAGGTAACTATCAGGTTCAAAGTTAAATGAGTTTAAAGAAATTTTGATTATGTCAAATCAAAACTTATTTTGTGTTTAGGTATATCTCTTTCGTTATATGTTCCATTCAGTTATATATCATGAAAGCATTTTTAAAGAAAATTTAGAAAAAGGAATATAATGACTTCTAGTCACTGTAAGCAATTAATTAATTATAATAAGCTTTTGGATGTCATTATGACTTACAAAATCCTGTATTATTAAAAATATCTTTTGGGAATTGATAGCGTTTATGGTCTGACCTTTGATCTTTTATCTAACATTTTAAAAATTGATAAAACTGTAAAGAGACTGGGGAGCTATGTTGCTTTTATACTTTTTGACGCTGTTGGATAAGTATGAGAAACAATAAGACTAAGCTTTAAATATATTCTGATTATTCAGCAGTTATATATTTCTTACACATTTTCTTTTGTGAATGTTCTAATGTTTAGGTAGCATGCAGTTTATTTTACATCTCATTTTGAAATTTATAGTATAGAATTAGATTGAAACTAAATATAATATTTAGACCTATATTCATGAAAATTCTACTTATGTATTTTTAAATGTAACAGGTAAAATCAGTATTCAGTTCATTTAAAAATTTTGGAGTGACATAGGTACACATCTTATGTTTATAATGGGTCTCTGTCCCAGTGGTAATGATAATAATCAGTGTAGAAAAATCAGCCATCTTCAATCCTACTAACAGGAGATCTGTTACATTATAAAACAAGCTTTAAAATTAATCAGCCAAAATTACTTTTTCCTAAAAATGTGTGCTATTCATCTATGCATTGCACCTTTTTTATTTTGATATAATAAATCATATTTTTATTATAAACATTCCAAGATCAATCAAGGAAACAGTTTAGTAATTTATTTTAAAATAATTTGTTATAAACATAACACACATTCTTTTCAGTTACAAATCCTGTATCTGTCTTAGGAAGGACTGAATCAAAGACATTTTATATATCATCCAGATACCTGGTAATATAATGCTATCACTTTATACCACACGCTGTCAGCATTATTGGGATTTCTATTCAAAAATAATGGAAGTGAAAAAGACTGCATATACCCAAATGTGTGAAAAAAAACCCTTTATGGCATGTGAGTCATCTATTCTACATTTTCTTTGACAGAAATATTATGTAAGTTAGATTTGTTTCAGACCCTTCAGAAATAAGGTATTAATCCACCTATGAAAATTCATTGAAGTTATTCAGAGATTAGTAGATGATGTAGGTTGGACCTCCTAGAGGACATCTGGCCCAACTTCCTGCTCAAAGCAGGGCCAGCTGTTTCAGGTTGCTTAGGGCCCTGTCTAATCAACTTTTTACTATCTCCAGGGAGAAAACCTGTTCTGGTGTTTGACTGCCCTCATTGTAGTTTTTTTTTCCATAATACCTAGCTGGAGTTTTTGTTGTTGGGTCTTGCACCTGTTCCCTCTTATCCTGCCACTCTGCATCTCCAAGAAGAAGCTGGCATTGTTTTCTCCACAACTTCTGGTTAGCTAGTTGTACACAGCAATAAGGTCTCCCATGAACCTTCTCTTCTTAAATTTGATCAGACCCAACTCTCTCAGCCTCTTCTCATATGCCAGTTGCTACAAACCATGACCAACTTGGTGGGCCTTCATTGAAGTCTGTCAGTGCCTTTCTTGTACCAGGGAACGCAAAACCAAATGCAGTCTCACAAGTCCAGAGGAGAATAATAATTGCCCTCAACCTGCTGACGGAACTGTGTCTGGCCTTATTCACCCCTAGGTCTTTTTTGCAAAACTGTTTCTCTTCCCCAAGCCTGTCCTGTTGCCTAGAGTTATTCCATTTGTAATAATGGGATGCCACTTGGATTTCATGTCACTGATCAGAAACCTCCAAGCCTTGAAGTCCAGCCAGTATTCTATGCACTGTATAATCCACTTATCTCACCTTTTTCTCTAGGGATAGATGGAAGATCTTCCAGAAAGCCTTGGTAAAGACAAAGTAAAAAACATTCACTGTTCTCCCCTCATCCATGGAGTCAGTCATCTCATCACACAAGGCAGCAAGATTGGCCAGATGTTATTTGCTTTTGACAGTGTCATATTGGCTCTGCCCGATCCCATCTCCTCCTTTATGTGCCTGAAAATGGCTTCCAGGAAGATTTGCTCCATAATCTTCCTAGCACTGGCCAGGTAGCACTTTACTGCATCTTCCCAAAATATTTCCTGTCTTTCATGATAGTGGACACTACATCTGTGGCTTTTCCACTTATAAGGAACCTCCTTTGACTGCCATTACCTTTCGAAAATGAAAAAGACCTCACTATGAAGAGTGAATCAAGTCTCTCAGCACCCTTGGATGCAGCCAGTCTACTTCCTCTGACTTATGAATGTCTTGTCTTCCTGTATTGTGGGTTATGCTTCACTCCTACAGACTCTACCACTATGCTCAGGGAGGCCTGAGGGCAGAACTTTGCAGTAAAAACTGAGGAAAAAACCATGATATATGATATACTGATATAATGGGAAATAAACACTGCCCCATCAGAAAATGCACCCAAACCTAAGTAGGTTAATGGATAAAGAGTAATGAAAATTGTCAAAAGTGCATTGAAAATGTATCATGACCCTTTACAAATGGATAATGGAAACTTTAATTTTTTTCTTCACAAAAAATGTTGACATTGAAACTAATCATTTAGCTGTTAAACCATTGAAAAAGCATAACAACATATGTTCATAAAAATTTTTGCCTTTTAAGCTTACAAAAATCCCAAGACAGTCTTTACATTCTTCCTAAATGCAAGTTTTCTTTCATGTTTTCACTTCCTACACTAAAACATCTCAAGATGTTTTAACAGGCTGTGCCACAAAACTTGACTTGTCGTGAGAGGATTGCTATGTACACAGTACAAGAACTCCAAAAGTGTCCTCATTACTATAACAAAATGCAATGAAAAATACGAAGCAGACTGGAGTATGGAAAACATTATCAATTCAGGGTTCATGTTTCCAGGGAGGCTGGCTTAAGTATGAGGAAAATCAGGAATGATAGCTTAAGTAATTTCAAAAAGCCTATTGGCTCACTGTATACTACATGAAGTCTGGGCTTTGCCTTTCTCTTTTGTCCAAAAGGTAGACCATAATCATGGCTGTGACTGAATTATTCAGAGTAAGCGTGACTGTTATTGACAGTTATTTCAGTGTCTGACAGCTCCTTCAGCATCCATTCACTCCTTGTAGAATGAAAGCTTGTCATGAGCTTCCTATGCTAGAGAGCCAGTCCTATTTGGCTGAACCCAGTAGGTACATCCCAGCGAGCAGAAGGTAGTACGAGTATGCTCTTATTCTTACCCCATTATCCATGTGAGATCCTAGTCACGCCAAACGAGTCTTCATAGTCTGTTCTTGCATAGTTGTAGTGTCTTTTGTGAGAATTTTCACTTTAGGACATGGCAATATTGAAAGAGTTAATTTAGTTTATAAATATTTACCATTTTTTGCGTATCTCAAGAAGTTGTGTCTCCTTGGGTAAGTGAGTTGTGTCATAGCAAATGAAACTGATAGTACACTAACTGTATTATTATATTATTTAGAAATTTAATTTGAGAGAAGCTATACATATTTTTAAACATCTTTACATATCTAATTATGCTAAAATTTTATGAAATCTGAAAACACCAGACATGGGCAGTTCTGCTACCAATTCTAGATTTTCTTCATGCTCAGAGTTAAATTCAGTTACTGTTTTTTCTAAGTGTAAGGTCAGGTTCTGTCCAATGAGCATTGTTTAAAAAACCTGAAAGTTTTAAACACTAGAGGTTAGGACTGATTATGACTGGAATAGATGTGAAATTCTGACTTTTTAAATAGCTTTACTCCTGCTTTACTCAAGTAAGTCACTTGAAATTTGCAGCTGTATTCATAGGAAAGACAGTCTGTATGGGAGCTTCAGTTAATCACCCTTGACATTCTTAATGCTTCAGATCTCAAAGATTTATCTTACTGCTGCTAGGTAGCTGATATCTTTGTTTTATTTCATGCAATGAAAAGTTGTAGAATTAATATAAGAAAGCACTAAGAAATGTTTTGGTATATTATATATTAATATATATGGAATAGTTTATGATACAGCGAATGAAGATGAGGTTTACTAGAGTTGAATAAAAAATAGAAGCTTAGTTTAACTTCATGGTTAGAATAGATTTTGAGTATTCTAACCTATTCTATTCTATAATAGGTCAGGTAGTATTTATTCCTTATGCAATATAGGAAGAACAAAGCCTAGTAAAATGGTTATTTTATTTATACCATTCTATAGCTATAATTGACTTTTAATATATGTCTGAAAATGTTCCTTTTCCTGCAGATGTTTTTCCTATTTTGCTTTAAACTTTTGTTTCAACATTTGAAGTGTTCATTTGGAAAGAATAAACTGTTTGAAGAAACTCTTTCTCACAACCTATTTTTTGTTGATTTTTTAAGAAGAGTCTCCAGTCGAGCTTCACAGAGGAAAGCAACTACTAGGTGTTATTGCTAGCTAACATTCAAAAAACATTTGTTCTCTTAAGATTAATTCATGGCAGAGAAGTATACCTAATATTTTTTCAAATAAAAACAACCTATTCATGTCAACATTATCACTATTCTTTTTTCATTAGCAGGTAGCTAGGAGAGCTTTTATTCAATAGACTGTTAATGAAAAAAAAGTGATTCTATTCTAGCATGTGCAAGTGTTTTTTAAAAGCTCTTTGTGGGCTGCAGATCTGGAAAGAAAGAAGAAAGAATTTGACAGCAAGGAAAAAAGTGGCAAGCAGTTGCTAGGAGACGGAGAAAGATGGGTGATATTTTACACCAACAGCATTGCTAACATGACATTGACTGTGTTACATTTCAAGATAACATGGCTGCATCAAAAAGCCAGAGGAATACCCAGTCATCTGGACACATGTTGGATAAACCTTCTAACGTGCAGAGAGCAACCCTGTTCTGCTGTGTCTGTGGCACTGTAATAGGAATCTGTTATTTAAAAATGTATACTAGATCAGGTGGCATCTGATGAGTCTTCCTTTGTGAAACCTTATTTAGTAAAGATCTATGTAGTGCCCAAGAAAACAGAAATCCATTGGAGGACCATATGAAATTTAAGGAGTATATTTTTATGAAGTTATATAACAATGTCTCTAAGACAATGCTTACTTCTGTGAATTATATTTACTCACTTACTGTCCTTGATTTCCAGAAAGGAGAAAACAATGTAAAATTCTAATAATAAATCTGCATTCACCATATGAAAAACAGAAGTATCAGATAAAAGTACAATGCATTTGTTCATATTCCTTTTTCTCTGCCAAGATAGTGACTAGCAGCAACAGCTTTTCCTGCACCTCTCAGAAATTAGGATGTTTCTGTCTGGTTTATTTGCTGTAACATGAATTTGAGGAGCAAAATACAAATACAGATTCTTTGCAATACATTTGTATATGGCTTTTCAAAGGCTTTGGCTGTTGTCCCATATTTAAATTCAAAGATTATTCAATATGAACTTAAAAAGTTCAGGAAAACATTAATACAATTCCTACCTTATCAAAACATTAATATGATTACTACCTGGTAAATATTGCTAAGAATAAAATGTTTTTCGTAATTTATGTATATCGCATGTATTAGTACAGCATTTCTAGCCTGCATTCTTTTCTGGAATGTGAATAACCAAACCTGAAATCTTTATTCATCTTTTGTGTTCTTCCTCAAATTTATTTTAAAATCAATTGAAGACTGAGAAAGAAATTTAAATTAAGAAATAAAATTACAGTTTCTGGGCTGTAAACCAGAGCAGATTTCTCCTTCACATGAGAGCACTAATGTAGTACTTTTTCCTCTTTTTTCACTGATAAAATCAAAGATTTCCCTCAACAGCCACTATGTATGTGGTTGAACATGAAGAATTAGTTGCAACATTTCCATTGTCACCATGGCAAATGTGAATCTGAGTTAGTTGTTCACTGGTCAGATGAAACTAAAAACGAAGTCTTCTGTGCCAAGTCAGAGTTGCTTTTAGTTCCTTTAGCAGCTTCTTTATTCAGAGAACAAATCACACAGAATCACAGAATCACAGAAT
>NW_010175025.1:0-287 GCF_000695765.1 Mesitornis unicolor
TAAGGCATTGAGAAATGGGAGCAGAACTGCGAATATCCACAGATTCGGTGATCTGAGGGAGACCGGCAGTGTTGAGGTCCTTGTTAAGAATACCAGAGCCTGCGGGGTTCTTGTGAGGACTTTGTCCTGTGCTGAGCCCTGGAGCAGCGAGGCAGTCTCCTCCACCCTACAGAACCCCTGTGCATCCCATAACGAGTGGGCTGTAAGTGGCCCCGCTCGCTTTCTGGGTGTCCGGCCGCAGCGGCTGCGTGTGGGGGCTGGGGGGGCCTGAGCTCGGTTCGCGGGGG
>NW_010175025.1:318-5865 GCF_000695765.1 Mesitornis unicolor
TCGGTTCGCGGAGTCACCTTCGGATGGGCCAGATTGGACTCAGCTTCCTTGTTCGGTAGTGTCTGCTTCACATATATGCCGTTAAGTTTAATTAAAGGTGCAATGGAGCTGCTTTGTGCTTAAAAAGCTTTATACAGCGTAGAGTCTCTTCTTTCTGAGATGTATAAATCTGTAGAAGCTCTGTCATAATTATGTTAGATTTACTCTGTAGTAATGAGAATACTGCATGTCTGTCTAAATGCAACCAAAATTCCCTAAACTTGTTTTCCTTGCCACTGGTGTCTCTTTTTTTTAAGAAAAAAAAAAAAAGTTCAATTCTTTCAAAATAGCAAGCATGAATTTGATGATTCAGCCAGTCAAAAGTAGAAGGTGTTATGTGTGCTGGGAGCTGGAGGTTCCTTTTGACCTCTCGTGGTCCTTTAGTGCTTTGCTTCTTACTGCTTCTGCAAGAAAAGTAATACCCATTTGCTGAAGTTTTAGGGGTTAATGTTGGTCCTGTTCAGTCATTAGCAAAATTGTTACTGGCCGTCTTAGTGTGGTCAAGGTCTCATCCTTAGAGTCTGTGCATGTGTGGTTACTCAAGAAAATTAATCCAATTAACCTTTACAGTGGGTTGATTAAAGTGAATTAAATCTCCGTGTAGACTCTCTTATTCAGAATGGAAGTAGCCTTTATTTGATTTAGTTTGATTCATTTTCTGAAGTGAACCAACTGGACTCAGCACAGGTCACTTACGTGCTGAATGAAGGTGTGTGTACGGGGCTCTAATGGACTTCAAACAGTCCTTGGGAAATTTGCACCTGTAGTTAGTGTGGATTAAGTTTCACAAGTGTCCTGGTATGACAATCTGTTGTTACCCGATAGCAATTGGATTAAAGCGGCTCCAACGTGCAAAGTAGATGAGGCCTGAGCCATGTTCTGCAAAACCTCAGGCATGTTTCATGCTTTTAGTTTAGTGACATCATTTGTTGTTATTGTGGAAAGTGTTGAAACCAAGCTATGCGTTGGATTAGATCTTTCATGGCAACCAAGGAAAGAAATGCATCGCCTTCCACACCTAGGGAAATATTTACTGTTCCTGATGCAGAAATCACTGTTGATCCTTGTGGAAGGAAATTCCCTTTCTTCCTTTCGGGTAAAAGGTCAGCTTAGTTATTCATTAACAATGAAGAGTTGTTTTGGTTTGAGTACTTTGTTCTTCAGCAGCCCTCTTTTGGGAGGGGAGGAGCTGTGTCCAGGTCCTCCATGGCTGCAGGTGGCTTGGGCCACTGTGAGCATCATCCTCCTCTGCTGTTGTGGTCTCAGACTTTCTACAAGCGAGGTCATTTCTGTGCAGTGATCACAGTGAAAATCTGATAACCATAGCTAGGTGCTGCAGGAAGCCTTGGTTCTTGTGTTTACTTCCTTTTTTATCTTTAAAAGCACTTATGTTAACTGGAGGCCTGATATGATGGCATTTTGCTGGTGAAAACTGCTTCAGCTGGTCCAGTTTATTTTGTGGGCAGGAGTTTACTCAAAACACTTTTTCTAGTGTAAACTAGACCTTAGTGCTGCAGCCTGGGGTTACAGAGACATTTTTCCATGGGCAATAAAGTGGATGTTCTGACCACTGTGGTCAGTAAAGCTCTCATGAGATATTTGCTGAAGGTTTTGGTGTTAGTGGCAGTCTGTGGGCTCAGTTTCTCTGCCTGCATTTCTATTCACTTCTCAAGTGTCTGGGACACTTTCTCTTCTCACAAAGCAGCTCTTGCCGTGTGCGCTTTTGACCCTCCCCAGGAGATTGCTCGGCTCTATGTGTGTAAATCTTTTTCACTAGAGGTCTCATTTGTGAACGTTTTGGGGACAAAAACATCCTGGAAATATTATTTGAATTAGTTCCTTATAAAGCAAATAAAAGAAACTGGCTTGGGCTCTGCTTCATCTCTGTCTCTCATCTCTTGTCATCTCATGCATGACTAGCTGCTAAAATTGGGAGGGGTCGCACCCTCTCCTTGGCTGCCTGTTTTAAATGAGGTTTTTGGTGCAGCTCCGCATGCCATTTCAGAGTGCTGTGTATTGCCTCTTGGACCTGGCAGGCATTGCTGCACTGGAGGGGGTATTTTGGAGCTGTGCAGACCTTGCCCCTCTGTGGAGGGGTACCTGTACCTGTGCTCCCTTCTGCCATTGCTGCCTTTGCCAAAGGGCTGAGGTCTGTGGCAGTGGCTTTGCGAAGGGGGTGCCCATCTGCTAAGGCTGAGGCTTTGTCCCTTGCCCAGTGCAGTCTCAGAGCCATCAGCTGTTGATGGCAGCAGGTAGAGTACAGGTAGGGGCTTCCTCGCCAGGGCTTCCTGATCTTTGTGCCTGTCTGGATCTTCTGTGAGGAGGGAAAATGGAAGGATCGTGGGACGAGAGGGACCCTGCGCTCTGCTCCAGCAGTGTACTTCGTAGCTGTGGAAAATTGCAGTGTTTTTATTTAATTTTAGTTCTAGTAGTACTATTAAGAAGTATAAGAGCAGTACATCTGTGGCAGTTGTTAGAACCAACCCTGCCATGCTGCTGCCTCCTGAGCTCTGCTCTTGACAAAGGCTGGATGTCCCACTCCTGCTTGGAGAAGCACAGCAGCCATGCTCACACTATGGCTTCTGCTCTTAATTAAGCATCTGATTTGACTTTCTGAAGCTCCTGAGCTGTACATTCAAATGGCGCTGGTTGTGCTCTGCTGCCAGAGAGGCCAGTTTCCCAGATATGATAGCAAAAGATACATCTCTGATTGTGGCCTTGAGGAAACAGGAAGGGCTTGTATCTTTATTTTCCATCTTGGCAAGGCATTCTCTGCGGCAGGCAGCCTGGCTGGCTCTCTTTTGCCATAAATTGAATAGAATTTTGCTGTAAGCATCAGTCTTCCTCTTCCTCCTGACCACAGCACCTTCCTGGTGACCTCTGCAGCTTAATGTGATCTTTGCTGAGACTCCTGCTGACTCCTCAAGGGGCAGTGGAAGGGGATCAGCACTGAGGTGCAGCATCTCAGGCTCTCCTGGAACAGACTGACCAATGTTATCTGCTTATTTCAGGGCTTTTAGGGCCTGTGTGTGCTTAGCAACACAATGGTGGAGGAGAGGAACTTGATGTCTGTCAAAGGTGGAAGCGGGTTCAGAAAGTGTTAATGGCTGTCACAGCGTCTGGTGGGGAGAGATCCAGCTTTGGAATTTTTCAGGGAGCTGTTGTTGAGGGATGAGGTGTCAGCTGTACTCATGTGAAGGAAGGGTTGGCCTTTAACTGGATTAATATAATCAGGGCAACAATTTTGAGAGCAGCTGAGGGTCAGACAGGTCACTGTGAAGCCACCTGCGCCGTGCTCTTTGGCTCCAACGGAGATTTTTCCTTGCGGCGTGATATGCAGTGTCACAGTTTTCTGCTTTGTGACTTCCTCGGAGAAGGGCTCTGAAAAAGTCGGGCAAGCTGGATGGCTCGAGAGCAGCGAGGAGGTGGAGGGCGATGGGACACAGACATGGGCTTTTCTTTCTAGGTCACTGGTTCATGTCCAGCTCTTCTGAGTAATAGGAGTTCTGTTTTTCCACCATGCATGAATTCAGTAGCTGAGGCTGTGGTACTCATTTCGCTTCTGGTTAAAGCTGGGTGAAAGTTTTATTATCCATTCGGTTGTTCTGCATCTGCAGTGCTTGGCAGGGGACATGGGCAGGATTAGCATATTTCACGCTCTTGGCTCCAAAATGCAACTGAGCAAGCAGGTCTGCCCCCTCCCATCCCTTCAATCCTTAGCACTGTCCTCTGCGAGCTGCCGTGGAGGTTGTACCGAGGCAGAAAGATGGCACAAAAAGCAGTCTTTGGCAGAGGGGAGCTTCCAGACTCCTGTTGATGCCTTCTGCAGAAATGTTTCCTTAGTTACTGACAAGTTACTGGGCTGGGATAAGAGGGGGCACAGCCTGTTTTGCCCTGATTCCTGGGGATGCAGGGAGGTGGCAAAGGGGGACACGTGGACTTCCCATATTTGTGGTACAAGGACACTGGCCATCACCCATCGCTGCTCTCCAAGTAATGGTCCCAGCCAAGGGCTGTGTTGCAGACAGCGTTGTGTTTGCTGTGACCATGGACCTCTGTTTGCTCTGGGGCCATGAGCAATGCCAGCTGGTGCACACATGCCAGACAGGAGCTGGAGGTGACTGCTGGAAGGAGCAGGAGAGGCTCTGGGCACAAAGAAAACCCCGCTTGGAGAAGCAATGGGTTGTGCCTTGAGGCTGTGTGAAACATCTCTGTTTTGCTGGAATGTGCTTGCTTTTTCTTGCTCAGAGACATCCAGTTCAAAAGAACGTGGCGATCCATAGGATGAAGTGACATGTTCACTCCCTGCTTCCTCGTCCCCTTTGTAGTGTCCCTAGCTGCCTGGCTTCCTACGCACTTACTTCTCTGCGTAGTGCTGGTTTGGAGGCTGAAGGACTGAGGAAGAAGGCTGGGCTGTTGGTAAAATGGCCTTAAAACTCAAGTTTAGGTCCATTTTCTGGCGTGGCACTAGCTGCTGGCTTGTCCTTTTGCCTTTCTTCGAAAAGGTGATAAAGATATTTGCCATTCTGCTGCTGGTGGCTTGTGCTGCAGGGAGCAAAGGGCATTTGCTGGGCTTTTCCACTGGGAGAGCAGGGCTGCAGTTGCCCTGGTGACTGCTGTGTGTTGGGGATGCTCCATGTTCACCTCATAGTGCTGGCTTTTCCACAGGACTTGTGCTGGGACCTTGTGGAAGTCTCTGACTCTTCATTTGTACTTCCTTTTTAAAAATAGAAATTGGAGCTTTCCTGCTGTTTTCTTTCTCAGTACATGAAAAGATACCACACAGCTCCTTGAGTGAGTGCTGTATGGCCTTGGCACTGTATAGCAGCTGGAGAGCCTTCTAGCAGGGCTCGAAAGAGAGCAGGAGGGTGCAGCATCACGCTGCATGTGTTGGAGATGCAAGGCAGGGCTGTCATGAACCTTGCGTTGAGCAAAGGAGAGCGGTTAGGCCTGGGTGCTCATAAAATCTACCTTGTAACCCCAGGCACCTCATGAATTAAGCTTGCCAGAAGTGTTACTTTCCTTGAGAAAAAGGCGTGGATGAAAGCCTGCTCAGAAGCCTGGCACAGCCCTTGTGCCCTGGCCCAAGCACGTCGTGTCAGGCTCCGGAAGCTCAACTGGTGATTATTTTAATTGCACACCAACCCACGGTGCCACTGCCGCGATGCTCTATCAGCCAAATAAAAATAGTGAGATCTTTTTGACTTGGGCCTGGGTTGGTAGCAGTTTGGTCCCTGCACTGACAGCCCTGCCTGCGGTGAGTGCTGTTCAGGACAGAAAGTCGAAGTGGGTTTGCAAGTGAGTCACTCTTCTTCACTTCTCTTTTCAAAGGAGGTGTAAAAAGCTGTGTGCAGTAAAACTTTTGAATTCCTGCATGCATATGGGTATGGTTTGTTCTTATCCCAGCCCTTATGCTGAACCAGGACTCCATGGCTGAGCAATCGGCTTAAGAGCAAATGTTATGTGGACTCAATATGTGGTGTTCAGTAAGTGATGACAAAGGGAAAG
>NW_010175025.1:5896-23489 GCF_000695765.1 Mesitornis unicolor
AGGAAATATTTGAAGGCTCTGAGGTGTAAGCATGGCTTTAAGGATACTGACGAGGCTGACCTGAGAAGTAAAGGAGGAAGGAAGTTTATGCGAACAAGATTATTTCCTGGCAGTGAGGGATTTGTTTCTTGGTGGTTTTTTGTTTGTTGGTTTTTTTCCTTTCTGCAGCAGCCTCTCCAACAGACAGATTGTGTATAGCTTTGGCTATACACCAGACTATACAACCAGACAGGGCAAGAAGCTGGAGCGTGCCTGGGCAGGGAATGTTCCTCACAGAGGAACCATCAGCACCGTCCTGCCTGGGGCTGGGGCAGTGCTGGTCTGGCTTGGGGCAGCCTTCCCTGGTGTGGATGGAAAGCTTCTGCCCCACTGCACAGCAGAACGGCTTTGCACTGCAAAAGTACCTGAGCTTATCATAAATGTCTGTTATGGATATGGCAAACGTTACTTGTGGGGTCCTGGCGGGGAGAAATTTTTTCTCCTGTTCTGAAATCAGTTTTATTATTGAGGTGCTGGCTGGTGGGGTAGGGAGGAACTTAGGTCCTAAATTCACAAGTGCCTCCCAGAGCCTTTGTCAGTGCTGCTGGGGGTCAGGGTGAAGCAGTGGAGGACAGCGGGGAAAGATCTGGGAATTTTCCAAGCCGCCAGGGTGTTGGCTGTTTTTGTGGCACAGCGCTGCTGTTCACAGGGCTGTGCTCTCCTGCGGGCCGCTCGGTTGGCGCCAGGTTTCCGAAGGAAGTTGGTGGTGGGAAGAGGCTGGGCTCTCCTGACCTTACTTGCAGCGCTGGGGAGACTGGGTCATGGCTAGGGCCACACAGCCCTGCCTGCAGTGCTCGTATCCCTGATACTACAAGGTGGAAAAGGCAGGATTGCTTCCAGCTCTGATCACCGTGCTCAGTTACCTGGCACTGCAGGCTGTTGGTGTTCCCTGGAGCATCAGCTGTGACCATGCACAGGTGAAGTTGTTAGGTCCCAATTTCAGTTGTCTGTTTTTTTTTCTTTAAACTGTGAGTATACAATATCACCTACAGGGTGATTTAGCCCCCAAAGCAAAAATTTTACTTCTGTCCGACTTTTGCAGCTCCTTTTTTGCTCTTGGAGAGGAGGCATTTAAAAGGCTGTCAGCCTGCAGCTTCCTCGTGCTTTGCCGTGTGCCTGAGCTATGGGGCTCAGGTTGATGCTGGGAGCTCTGCCTCTCTGCCCACCTGGCCCCAAATGCCAGGGACTCACTCTTACCCTCTTATGCCACTGTTTTAAATGTGTAGTTGTTCTATGGGCAGCATGCCAATGCAAGGCTGTGACAGGAAGGGGGGTGTGTATTGCTGTAACTCTCCTGACTTGTGACTCTTTTAGATGGATGTGAAGGTTTGACTGATCTGGGGCCAGCTTTGGTACTTTATGTTCTCCAGAGCTGACTAATAAACCTGGAGAACATAAACGCAGGAAGAGAGGGGGGAGAAGAGAGAGCACCCGTGGAGAGCTGGCAGAGCAAAGAGAAGGGGTTTTGAAACGAAGCAGAGCATCCTCGGTTGGCTGGGCAGAGGAAGGTTGTTCTCCTGGAGCAGATCTGCAGCGCTGGCAGCAGCTGAACGGGCGGCAGACAGGAGCTCTAGCAGCCGCCTTTCTAGGAAAAGGAAGCTGATAGGAATCTGTGCAAGAATCGGAGCCGACTGCAGAATCAGTTCAGACACCTCCAGCTTTGAGTGCAGCAGCTGGCCAGGTTTCTGGCAGGCCTGGGAGGCTGCCCTGAGGCCCATCCTGCTGGAGCTTTGCTTCTCTTGCTGTCTGATCTGGCTGAATAAAACCTGGCTTGCTCACATGTGCACTGATGCCGTGGTCTGTCCGTCCAGCTGCAGCTGTGGTTCAGTGACGAGCCTCAGAACAGTCTCAGCAGTCACCTGCAGACTGAAGAGAAAGTGGCATCACTGAGGGAGTCTTTCTGCTACTTGTTCTCTCCAGAGATGCTTGTCCCTCCATGTGACTGCGGGTCCTGTGGCGTAAAACCACACTGTGGGGTTTTGAGAGGAACTGGAATCTTTTTTTGGCACTTGGTACCTTCTGCGTGGGCGTCAGGCTTCCAGCAGTCAGCCTTGCATAAACAGTCACCAAACTGAGTGCGTGAACTTGTACCAGAGGGGCATCGAGAGCTCCCTTTCTGAATCCTGTCTCCCTTGTATTTTGTTACATTATCTTTTAGGATTAAGCTGGAGGAGAAGCCTGGGAGAGCTGACACTTTGAATTATCTCTGCTCCCAGCTGCCTGCCTGTCTTTCTGGAGCTGCTGTGTGAGCTCATTCACCACGGTCTGAAATGGAGGGCTTAGAAATGCCAATGAAACATCTGAGATCCAGGATGCCGTGGCTCCCAAAAGCCACCCTGAACCACAGAGTGGACCTGCCAGCTCTCTGCAGAGAAACTACTGAACTGAGCAAGGGATTTAGGTTTGCATTTAGGAGAGAACAGAAGTTTTGCCTATCTGGGAAATTCAGTGTGTCCTTCTGAGGTTTGCATAGTGTAGAATTGCCTAAAATGCTGAAATAGAAGCTGAAATAAACAGATCAAAGCAAAATATGGTGATCGCTGTTGAGATAGGTGTGGGGGCAGGGAGCTTATACAGTGCAAGTCTCTTGAGATGCAAGCTCCATGCCTGAGCAGTTTTCTGAGTGGGTGGCTGTTTTTCTTTTCCCCTTCCCTTACACCAGTTTTAATGAGTGGTGTTGGGCTTAAGACTAAAACTGCCATGACATCCTGTCTGCAAAAGAAACAAAGTCCTCCAGAAAAGGGCAGTGTGATATGATCCATGGGACATTCTGAAGACATGTTTTATGGCTGCAGTAATGCTCATGGGGACATCTGTGTGAGCCAGGGATTTTGACCTCTTCTGGTGGAGGTAACTCCTGCCCCACACTCCAGTGATGTGTGGTGGTTTGCCCTTGGGCAAAGTGAGGGTAAAACACAGCTGTTGGAGGCAGCGTTGTTTGTTTTGCTGTGATCCGTGCTCTGGGAGGCAGTGGTGAAAGTTGGCTGCTACGAAAACTTCTGCCTGCCTTTATGGTTGCTTGTTCAGTTTGCAGATGTGGTGGTAGCTGAGTCAACTGAAGCTGTGTCAGGTGCTGGAGAGGACTCTCTTATCTAGAGTAGCAACTCTTGTTCTCATTGATTAACTTTCTCCACACACAGACCCAGATATGTTTCAAATATTGTGAGTGAAGTGTGTGTTCGGCTGCCTGGGATCTGCTGCTTGGCTGTGGTGTCAAACTAGCCAAGCCATCCCTCACCAGTGTATCTACCTTGAGGTTTTTATACCTGTCCCCCTGGATGTTGCTGATGGGTCCACAGTGTGATGGCTGCGCTTACCGGTGACCCTTTGGGTCTGGGCAGTCCCGTACAGGTTGATGGATGCTGGGGTATCCAAGAAAGAGTTTCAGAGATGCATGTCCTGAGCCTGGCAGCTAATGGCTTGCTGACATTGTCACATTGTGGCTTACCTATCTGCTCTGTGCTTTAAAGTGGCAAAATACTGTGTGTATTCAGCCCCTCAATGCACAGGAATTTCTGGAATAGGAGGCAGCAGCTGTAAGAGCAATGTTGGCTATAGGACTGAGGGGTTTTTGGAAAGTTCTTGTGACTCGGAGTACCTCATATCTGGGGACCCACCTAAACCTGGCTGAAAAGGCTGAATTTTTAAAGCATGGGTGCCAGTACTCCTTAGGTTTCAATGCCATTTTCAAGTATGTCTGTATGACTGAGGCTGAAGTGCTTCAACTCAAGGTTTTCTTCTGGAAGATGAAGACATGGTCTTTAACATTCTTGACCCATGAGTTGTGTTTTAAGCATGGAAGATTAGAAGAGTTGCTCTTATTTGGAAAGATTGCAGATGAAGTGATGTAAGGTGCAATTATTCATTGCTGGAAATTATTGCAGCATTCTGTAATAAAGGCAAAATGATAAATTTTATCGAATTTTTGTGACTGGGGCATGCTCTGGGATGACCTTGTGAGGTCCCTTGTGGTGCTGTTTTTTGTGATCTTGGGTGTCTCCAGCTTCCTGTTTATACTGTGCCAGCGCATCACCTTCTGCTTTGAGGTGTTCAGCAGATGCTCTCTCAGCTTGAGGACTGCTCTATGGTGCAGTTTGCAGGCACGTTTACAGAAGTGAGAATGCCAAACTAGTAGCCTAGCAGAAGGCATTTTGTGAATGCTGCTGATTTCTATTTCAAGGCAGGTTAAAAAAGTAACCTCACATTCTCAGGATTTGATTCCAAAATACATATAATTTTCCCTTTTAAAGCATTGTTGGGCAGATGAGAGTTTGTTGTTAGAGAACAGTACAGACAGCACAAACCTCTCATGGCCTTGACCTGAAGGAATTATCTTAGAGCAGAGCGGATAACCCCCTTCCCAGATCCCAAGCTGTTCTTAGCTTCCAGGCCAGGACTGACAATAGAAAAACCTATGATTCTTTTGTGATATCTTATTATTTTGCATGTTTATACTTTTAAGAATTTGGCCAGGACTTCTCAGTTTGGTTCCCCATGAGGCCACAGTCTCCTTGTGCTACCTCGTAACCTCCAGCTACGTGAAATGCTCTGTTGCTGTGACTGAGAAGCTGTAGTCGTGCCCTTCCCCAGCCTGCCCAGCCCTGCCCTCTGCCTGGGAGCCACCTTCTCCCTGTCTGAGTTTTCTGCTGTCCTTGGCACCGGCAGTGCCTGGTGAACAAGGTCCTAGGAATGCTGTCTGTGTAACTGCAGCTGTGTCAGCCGAGACGTGTCCTGGCCAGCCTCTGTCTGTGTGTAGGAGCAGGATCTCGGGAATCGCCTGGTTTTCGATGGGAGAGGCAGGATGGAAATGAGAAGCTCTGAGGTCAGGCCATATATCCTGCAGAGCAGCTTTGCTGGGGGTGCAGAACATCCCAGTTGCACATTTCCTCTGGGAGCTGCCTGCTGGGTAGCCTCTTGCCTTCAGGTGCGTGGCTGCTTGGTTGTGTTGGCTTCATTTCAAGGAAACAATGTGCAGATTTTGAAGGGCTTGCCTGGCTTGGAGTGGCCTGGCCAGGCCCTGCAGGCAGGAGTCTCTCTATGAGGTCCCAGCTTGCTTTCTCATCTGCAGGGATCGTCATAACTCAGCATCTTCCCGAGACTGTTGGCTTGTAACAGGCTGCACTTGCTGCTTGGCATTTAATCTGTGGGCTCTGTAGTCCCTAAAAAGTCATTTTCAGCAGATTAAACTTTTTTCCTGTGTCACTTTTGTCTTTTTTCCTCCCTATTGTCCTGCAGTTAAGGATTCAAAAGCTGCAGATGCTCTAAACTAAGCATGACTCACACCTTCTAGTTTATTTTGTGTATTACCCAGCGCATGATGCTGACAGGAAAATGCTGGGAGTGGAGGGGAGCAAGAAATGGCTTTTAAGACCCAAAAGGAAATGCTTGGAGCATGCGTGTGTGGTCCCTGGGTCATTGAACTGGCCCGTGTCCCAGATCACGTCATATGGGACACGTGGTCCACGGGGGCCCTTGGGTCCTCCAGCAGTTGTCAAAACACAGTCTAAGACTTCAGGCAGAACTGTGGGGTGTGTTTTGCTGTAAGCCTTGCTTGAGAAGCTGGTGGAGGGTTGACCTCTTGTAGAGCCAGTACATAGCTAGGCCACCCATTCCTAGATGTTACCTACCTTTTTGTCACACACCTAATTATCACTAGCAACATCTAAAGCTGCCTTTGTTCCTCTGTTGTGGTTACCTCACTCTCTTTGAAGCAGTTTGGAGTTAGAAATGCTGAGCTGTGAAAGTGAGGTAACACTGGAGAAAGCTGAAGGGGCAGATTCCAGCGTGTAAGAAGGAAAAGGTTATTTTGTGAAATTCTGTGAAGTTGTATGTAGAGATATTCTTATCTCGGCCATAGAGGCAGGGCTAGCAGCCATGCTTGTAAGAGCCTCAGGTGCACTGGTGCTTAGAAAGGCATGTTTTTGGGGTGAACTCCTACCAGTGGAGAAGTCCTATGCTTGGAGGTTCCAGAGAGGCTCTTCAGGGTCTCTTGAGCAAGCAAGCTCCCTCTTTCATGCTGCTGCATGGACTTTGCGGCCCACTGGTGCTACAAAGGCTGATGCTTCAGCCATGCTTCTGCCTGTGTCCTCCCCTGCTGGCACCTCTGCTGGCCATGGCAGTGGCTGGGATTCCTGAGCTGGTGTTTCTGTCATGGACAGCTGTGCCAGAAGTGCACATCCAGGCCTGCTGCCTGCTGCGCCAAGGCAGATTTGCTTAATCAGGCCATGGTAAACCTGTTGTTACTGTTTCACACTCCACTGGACTTGCCAATTGTAGCTGCTGTGATTGCACCCCTGCTGCTTGTTTGACCGCCTGATGGCTCCCAGCCAAGGCCCGGCCATAGGAAGTGAAGTTAATTCACAGCAGGAAACCTAACATTAATCTTACCTTTCAGTTCTTGGACATACAGTTAGGGAACAAGGAAATAGACTTCTTTCCCCCCTTAAGTATGAAGCCTCTTGGTGAGGAGGAATTGTGAGTCTCTCCGTTGTCATTGAGGTCGTCCTATTTCTCAGCACAAACCCAAAGGACATAATGCCAAGTAATGAGTGTGCAGGGGACACACTGAGACTGGGCAGGGAGTGAAGACTAGTGCCGATGAAGCTTCATTTCAGATCATGCCTGGCTGGCCCACATCTCCAGTTATTTCCTAGTTGCCTCATTGCTGCATGCGTGTCTTGAAGGACAGAGGGTTGGTTTCCTTGGCCTCACTTGCAGCTGCGGTCGTGCTTGACTCGGTGCCATGGGTGCTGGGTCTGGTCTTGAGGGAGTGCTCTGCACTTGCCATTGCCCCCAGACTTGCCAGGGAGTTGGCAGGCGTCCTCATCTCTTGCCACCTGGCTGGCCGACAGTGCTTCGTTGTGTTTGTAATAGGATGTTCTCACCTTCTCTCCACGTTGTTCTCGGGCTGACAGGACTTGGGAATAATGTGCGCAGATGAGTTAGAGACAGCCAGCCCAGCCAAGTTTCTGACTGTGACGAAAGGTCTTCTTGTGCCGTCTGCCCTGCCAGCAGCTTCAGCAGCACAAAGTGAGGGCTGCTTGCTGGAGCCGTCCATTTGCGGGTTTGTTAAGAGTGGCTTAATGGAGTGCATGTGCAGCCAAGTGGCTTCTTCAGCAGTGTGTGAATGAATCCAAATGTGTGAGCAAACCCAAGGCTTGCTGCTGCCCTGCCAAAGCCCTGCTGTGTCCTGTGAGAGCTGCCGGCACCGTGGAGCCCAGACACTTGGGAGCTTCCAGTGTGCACATCGTGAATAGCCATCTGGTTTCCTTCTCTCTGAGCTGGAACTTGATGGGATAATCGTCACAGTTTTAAGACATGGCACCTGTATTCATGTCTAGATCCTGTGACTTCATGGCTTGTCCCAGAGCATTGTCCCCACTTGCTTTGTCCCTGTTTGTTTAACTTTGGAGACCCATCTACTTCCAGTAGATCTCTGGAGGAGCAGCTAGAAGCAGGCCCATCTATACAACACAACAGTATTTTCACTTGGCCTTTTATTTAAGAAGTCTGTACTTTACAAAATTTTTAGTGTCCATCAAGAAGAAAGGGTTAAACAATCATTGCTACGTTGTAGCAAGAAAGCTCACCAGAGGAGGTGAGACCTTTTTCGGGCTGGTGCAAGACTGTGAAGAGTAGAGCAGCAGTGTTCTACTGCAGCCCTCCTGCTTTCTCTCCTGTATGCCGAGCACGTTTCCATCAACATGTTTCTTTCCAAACAAATAGAGAAATGTGTCTGGGTGTGGGTAGAATGGAGTAAAAAAAATCCCTATAGTCCTCCTCTGCACATGTGCCTCTGGGGAGGAGGGAGCAAAGGTCTGCCAGCACTGTCAGCAGCACGACCGAAAAGGCAGAGCTCTCCAGTACCACGGGGACCGGAGCAGTGTATGAGCCTGTGCAGAAAGGAGTTGTGGTGGGCTGGGATGCATTTTCCTGAGCATTTCTTACAGCAGCGATCTTTATGCTAAACACACAGCTCTGAAATGTTCATCTTGGCTCTTGCACTGCTGCCTTGTGTTGCTGGTTACAGCTGTTGAGGCAGCTGTGCAGTGGACTTGCTCAGAGACCCATTGCAGTTAAAAATAACACTTCCCTCCTCCCTCTCCTTTTTTTTGTTGGTGTTTTTTTGTTTTGTTTTGTTAGGAGCAAATGCTGCTTCTTGCATATGTCGTGGTAAAAACACAGCCTAGGGTTTGGGTAAGCTGTTTGTGGCTCTGTCTGGAGGTGCCTTTGTTTAGCTCCAAACTGATAGTAGGGCTAAAATCTTCAGGTTGGATGTGCTCTTCCAGCAAACCAGATGGTGCTTGTTGCATCGTTGTTCGGCAGCCATGCTGTGAAGCTGAAGTAGTATTAGAGACCACAGAAATAAAGTCTCTGTGGGCAAGTTCCCCTTGGCCCATCCCATAAAAACATGTGTTTGTGACCAGCAGGCGCCCTGGGTACATCACCTGCGCGTAGCACTGCTGCCTGCTGCTCCGCTGTGGCTTTTCCAGACCTGTGGCTGAAGGCAGCGTTTCTTTATTTGTACATAAAGGCCCACTGGAAGCGTTTCAGTGCTACTTAGTGTTTTGTGTAGTCTTTCCTCTTTTAAAAGAAGTTGCAATTTAAAAAAGCAACTACAAAACCTTAATTGCACCATCCACAATTGTACGTGCTTAAAGTGAGCCACTATGGGATCGCATAACCGAAATCTTTGTCCTCATCTCCACCCTGCTGCTTGTCACTCTCCTTCCCTGAAGCGCTGCTCTAGCTGTTAGGACCTTTTGTCATCTGCAAAACATCCTCCCATGCAGCAAGACTTGACCAAAAATTCTGTTGTATACGATAAAGGAGAAAGTGTTTCCCTGACTTCTTGGTGAGCACAACTAGAAACTCTTTTGGGTATTTTGTGCAGACACCTGGGTGCAGAGGAACATCTCAGTGCCTCTCTGTCAGAGTACGTGCATCAGTGTGAGAAGAAGGCAGGCTCATGGGGCTGTGGCTCGGGAACACAGCTGCCTTCTCCTTTCCTTGTAGTATTTTTCACCCTTTGTAGTGATCAAAATGTTTTATCTTCCCTGTCTCTGAACGCTTGCATAAACGGGTTCCTCATAAATTCCCCTCGTAGTTTTAGTGTGCTCTGGGGGTTTTGGGGTTATTTTCACTTTCTCTTGAGGCTGTCGCTGTGCTCTAAAGGGAAACCTGGGTCTTCCCCAGACGTTTGCTCCGTGGAGTGCAGCAGCAGTGGTTTGTACCTCCCTCTGCAGCTTCAGGAGCACCGTGAAGTTCTCTGCTTTCCACTCTATGTTTCAAATGGGAGATATTCCCCTTTTGAGTCCTCTTAAGCTGCTTAGCTTGTCACATTGAGGGAGAAACAAGTGATAGACCTCTCCAGTGTACGTTTTCCAGTGCCCTTGCCTTAAACTTCCCTTGAGGCAGATGGGAAGCCCATGTGTGGCAGATGTGCGGAGCAGGGCCCCATCCTGCAGTCTGGGGGCACAGGTCAGTTTGCCCTTGGGTCACCCAGAAGCTGGTGTGTAGCTGCCACTGAAAGACTGCACCTGATGCTGTGTGTGTCCCCCCATCCCAACGTGTGCGTGACTTGGGTTTTGTTGCCCCGCTGCCGATCATAACAAGTTAAAAATAAATGTTGGTGTTTTTCTACAGTGGGGGTAGAGCATTCCTTTGAAAGTTCAAGTGCGAAAGTGATAGGCATTGGCAAAAATCTGCTGCTTTCAGACTGGTGCCAAAGGGAGCTCATGCTCTTCCAGTTCTGCTTGTCTCCACGTTGTTTTCAGCATCTTTTTAAGAAGCTGTGCTTATCCCTGCTGCTAGTGCTGTGGTAGATCCCGTGTCTGGGCTCTAGGTACAAATCCAGTCTCTGCACTTAAAGTCAATGGAGTTTACAGGAGACAACTGTAAAATGATGCCTGAGCTGGTAGAAATGCCTTGCAGTGAGAGCCATCGAGCTCAGTCTGCTCAGCTCCGCAGAGGTGACTGTGCGTGTGCCTTTGTGTGGAGAAAATGCTACTCTTGGGCTCCTTAACCTGGCAAAGAAAGTCGGAGTAAGCACAAGTGTTTGCCCTTGGTTTTAGTTGAACACAATCGGTGTGGGCGTTGCTATAGACCTGGGTGGAATGCAGGGTTTTGTACATAAGGTCTGATCGAGTGGTGGTGCGGGCAATTCTCGTCTTAAACTAAAGAGGTGGAGGGGAGAGTGGAGAAGACTTCTTATATGAACAGGGACAAAGAAGTAAATGTGTGCAAAAATAGTCATAAGTGCAGGAGAGGGGAAAAAACACACAAGTCCAGGCCTTGGCTGGTAGAAGCTGTCAGAAGTCTCTGTGTATGTGTGCTTCCCTGACCCCGTAGCGCTTTTGATGCTTTATTTGCTCCTGATGCTAATTCTCTTGGCTTTGTTTCCCTGTGCAGTGTGTCGGGACTTCGCTGTTCTGGAAGATCATACCTTGGCCCATAACTTACAGGAGCAAGAGAGTAAGTAGCAATGATCTTTGGAACAAACTGAAGCAAATTTGTCCCAACAGATATCTGGCTTAGGTTTTGCTAAGAAAAATCCTCCCTGCTTTTATTTCATTTTTATGCTTTTTAATGTAATACGGATTATTACTGCTGTCTTCACTGTCCTGTAACACTGCTCTGTGTTCTGCCCCAGCTCACACTGTACCCTAGAGAAAGTTGCATTTCGTGCTTCAATTTTGTGCTCTCTTTTAGAGTTTATACCATTTACGATAAAATTGCATGTGGGAGTGCACTTGAGGTTTTGCTGCTGTGCAAGGTTTTAAGAAATGACTGGCAATTTCGGAAGCTTCCATATTTATAGGCTGACCTGAAGTGCAACCAGAAGAGGTCTGTTTGTTACTTATTTCAGAATTGCTAGTGACTGACTTTTGAAAAGAGGCTTCCTTTTAAGACATTTTGAGGTAGGGCAGCTGTACACTGTAGGGTTTAAAAAGGAAAAGAAAGAGCACAACCAGGAACTTCAAAGTGACTGGTGATTTTTTTTTTTTAAATTTTTTTTTTTTCATGCTTATCTGTTACTTAGGGTATGTTTGCATTGCAGTTTCAGGTGTGGTGGCCTCTCTAATCTCTTTTGCAGGGTGCCAAAACCATTGGTATCTACCAGTGCTAGGTGCTAATACCGTTCCAGCCACTCCGCCAGGCATGCAGCTCGTGCTGAGGTTGTGCCCTTGCTGCCGGAACCCGAGACCACTGAGTTTCAGCTGGCTCTCGGCTGCAGCTCATGCAGCCATCTTTTCTTGCAGGCAGTATCCATGTATGGTAAAAGGACTTGCTGTAGGATTTGGTTGCTCTGTTGCTAAATATAAAAGTAGTGAGACTCTGGAGCCGGTTATGTTGAGAGTGAGGAGTTTCCTTCTCTAGAGATTCTTGAAAACAAATTAGAGGAGCATCCATCAGAAGTGGTTTAGGTTCAACTCATCCTCACTGGCCTCTGGTGGTCCCTTCCAGCCCCACTTTATTAATCTAGGGTAATTTCCTGTGGCCAGAAAATGAAATCTGAAGCCTAAAATGCATTCCTTGTAAATCTGGATGCGATTAAGATACGCAGATCGTGTTTTGGTAACAGACACACATACACAGCCCCCTCAGTGCTGAAAAGAGGCAATCTCAAGCTGCTAGCATAATTTCAGTTCAGGACTTCCCCACCTTTAGAGATATTACATGGTGTTTCCCTGCCAAGAGCTATCTTCCTTTCTGGCCATGAATCTCCCTCCCACTTGCTTTGTCTTGTTCACACTGTGAAGTTCTGCAGGCTGATTTGGGGGTTCTTGTCTGTGTTTATTTCCAGTTGAGCATCACTTGGCAACAAATGTGCAGCGTAATCGTCTGGTGCAACACGACCTGCAGGTGGCCAAGCAACTGCAAGAGGAGGAGGATCTGAAAGCACGGGCTCAAATCCAGAAACACCGAAAAGACTTGTGAGTTTGAGATGACGCTGTTGAAATGGTTGTTCTGTTTGGTCAGAGCACTGAAGTCGGCTGCTCTAAGTTGGTCGACAGTACTTGCATTGACCTTGTCCCTGACTAAACCGCACCGCAGAAATAAACAGTGTTACAGTGAATTCTCACTTGTGGAAATTGCAGGTATTGGTGTGTTAGCATTGCACATGATGAGTCCTTTTGAGGAACTTGATGCAGTGCTTTTTGGTGTCCTGCTGCACTGAACACCTGAAAGCCTCTGCTTGCGCTTGCAGACGCTCTGGTGTGATGTGACCTGGGAAGAGGAGCTGCTGCCCCTGGGATCACTTGGTGGAGATGGGTGTTAGGGAACAGGCCTTCTCTTGCAGTCACTGACTGTGGGAGCGTGTTTAATGAGTGATCCAGTGTGTTCTGCAGGTTTGCTCAGGTCCCACAGGCCAGATCTAACCCTGTGGCCTTTGATTTGGCTTTCTGTGCACCATGGCTCTTAGGCTGTGGAGCTTGTATAGAAATAAAACATGGTAGAGCAAGGCAAAACAAACTGTACTTTCCAATCCGGAGTTGACATTGGTGCTTTTCTTTTTTCTTTGTTTTTCGTAGTGGGTTTTTTTGTTTTCCTCTGTCTCTTGCAATGTGTGAGCTCTAACAAATGGGTCATGTGAACGGGCTGAGTCAGATCCTGATGACGAGAGACAGGAGTTTGCTTTCTGAAGCTGCTCCCTGCAAATGCAGGGTCTGCAAGGTGGAGTGCATCTCCCAGCTGCTGTGCTGCCTCCCAGCTTGTGTCTTGTTCCGTGATGCCACCCACCAGCTATGGTTGGTGTTAGATCGCAGACCTTGGATCACAGACCCTGGGTGGCTCATCTGGCAGAGGCAGCGATGGAGTAGAAGAGCTCTGTGTTGCAGATGTGTGAGATGCAGAACTGGCTTCAAAGGAGCTGCTCATAAAATATTTGAAGTTGAGGCCTGACAAATCAGCCACTGTTTTCAATGTTCCCAGCATACTCAGGCAGCACTGGGTAGATACATGTGTATCTCTCAAGTCTGTGCTTTCTTTCAGTAGTTTAGTCTTTATTACCAATTAGAGATGTGAGCGTATAAATGACAGCATAAAAATTGATTTTGTATGGCAGAGCTGACTCTTTTTTGTTACTTGCTGCGAACTACGAACAGTTCTCTTGTAGGACTCTGGGATTTGCTAACTTTGAAAGCCAAGTTACAGGCAGAACTGCTGATGCAAGGTGTTGTGTCAGCAGCAGTTCCGCTCCTGAAAGCCTGAGCTCTTCTGCAAGAATAGTAAAAAAACGTTGGACGCACCCTTTTGTAATTGGATCTTTTTCTTCCTTAATTCTCTGTTCGCTCCCACTGTCTCTTCCTTGTGCAAGATCAGTGTGTTCAGGCATCAAAATGATCCTCGCTGTTGTTGCTTACTGTGTTGTCTAGGTCAGTTTGACACTGCAAGGTGGTGGAGGAGTAAAGAGGCAAAACTGGGTGGCCTTTAGGAAGCGAGAACCTAAAAGGGTCCTTCAAATTTATGGGCTTTCTTCTGTCTTTCAAATCCTAGATTCTCTCAGAGAGACTTTGTGAAGATAAATGAGAGAATAGAAATAACTTTTTAAGAATTCAAAGAAGCATTAAACCTTAGTTTCATGCTTCTGTAAAAGCATCTCACATGTAGCTGAGCAGCTTGCGTGCTACCAAGCATAGTAGCAAGGTTGCTAAAATAACTGTTGGAAATACCGTGAAAAAGATGCTCTTTCCTTGTTTTGCTCCCAGAGCTGTGATGGTTCTGTCACACTAATGTGAGCAGTTCCTTTGAGCAGTTCCCTTAAACTCGTTTATTTATTTTTTTCCCCTCATCTGGCAACAATTGCTCACCAGGGCCAATGTCAATGGGAGCTTTCTGATCACACCAGCTCCCCCCTCCTCTCTCCTAAACTGATGCAGAATTTCCCTGACACACCGGCACTCCTGGCTGCCCAGGAACGAAGGACATCCAGGTGTGACATTCAGACATGGGGACATTTGTGGTGCTCCGTCTGATTTCTGGGATCTGATGGGCACTTGACCTCACACTAAAGAAACTCAAGGACAGGAAGAGCTGTCAAAGTTCCTTAACCTTTTTGCTTATGCTCAGTCAAGTTGAAATGCTACCCTATGTTGGATAACTAATCAGGTCTCAGTATTTAATTACCATTGAGCAGTAAAGCCCAAAATCTAATTCTCTGTTGCAGTTCAGTGGTTCTGGGATTGATGGGGTGTATTTCAAGCTGCGAGTCACCCAGAACAAGAAAATGCTTCTGCTTTTGCATTACTTCTAGTGTTCTTTGCTGCGAATGGAAAGGCAATGACCTTGTTGCCTTGGCTCTGAAAGACGATTAGCTGTTTCTGTCTCCTGTTTGTCTGCAATAAGATGTATTTTAAGCGTTTGGTGCCGATGAACTTGGCACCTTAGCTCTGTTCACAGGTGCTGGGGGAACTGGAGACGTGCAATGCTTTGATATGTCTGACCTTTCTGACTTATTTTCCACCTGGATTCATATCCTCTGAGACTGGGGTTGTAAGGGGTCCACTATCTGGGCCCTGCTGACAGTCTGCTCCCTGGGATATTCACCTGTCGTTTTGCTGGGGACTGTGGTTCCCTGCTGGTACCAAGTTTGCCAAGGTCCCTCTTTTATATGGCAGACTCAAGAGCTGGATTTGCTGCTGTGTGAGCTCGAGTGCCTTTGAGCGGGTCTCTCCCTGGAGTCAAGTGAAACACACGCAGGCACACACACACACAAAATGTCAGGTTTTAGTGCCTGGATGAAAGAAACTGCTGCCTGAAGGTGTTAGACCTGTTGATAACTCCAGCCCAAGAAACACTGAAATTCAACAGCACCTTCCAGGGGATCTGCAGATGTGGGTCAGTTTATGACTCTGCACAAGTGTTTGTGAGTGTGGTCTGGAAAAGGAAGGAAGTGTCATGTTGTGACAGTGACTTGGGGTCCAGATGTGTTTGGGGAAGGGGATGTAAATAACACGCAGTACCCACTTGCAGGTCTGCTTCCGTGGAGCACTTGACAGCATTAAACAAAGTTCTTTTCCCTCCTGCTGCATGTGCCTTTTTGTTCCCTTTGACAGATGAGTTGTTTCTTGATGGCATTTGTCTTCTAAACTCTCTTCTTGAGGCAGTGTCCTTCCTCCCCACCCTAAGCCACATACCCACTCTAAAAAAACGTTCTTCATGTGCTATAAAAGAGGTGTTTGTGGTGTCACTGACTGCTCCAGCTGTGCCACTTTTCTCCATTTTGCTACCAAAAGTGCTTGTCTGCACTTACTATTTTAATTTCTTTCACCCATGTCCTAGAGTCTCTTCTGGTCCTTTGCCTCCAGGCTGGGTCATTTATGTCCTGATCCTTGCTCAAGCCTAGACCTCGCTGCTTCGGCCCACGTAGCACAACTTTGACATAACTGAACCTGCTTCTCTTGAAATATTTGCCTGACTTTCATAATACGCTCTTAGTAGTACTCCCATCACCTATCTGGTCATTGCCAGTGTATTCTTCAAAAGATTGTATTCTAATAAAGCAAGCTCTACCTGTTGCTGTTCCCACTCTCATCTCCTTCTGTGCCCTGCCCTTCAGTAGTCTCAACTGCGGAAATAGCTTAGATTGATTTTTCTGACCTGTTTAGAGCTAGTCTCTGTACTTGGCACTGGTGAGGCCGCACCTCGAGTGCTGTGTTCAGTTCTGGGTCCCTCACTATAAGAAAGATGTTGAGATTCTGGAGCGTGTTCAGAGAAGAGCCACAAGGATGGGGAGGGCTCTGGAGAACAAGCCTGATGAGGAGCGGCTGAGGGAACTGGGCTTGTTTAGCCTGGAGAAGAGAAGGCTGAGGGGAGACCTCATCACCACCTACAACTGCCTCAAGGGAGGTTGTGGAGAGGTGGGTGCTGGTCTCTTCTCCCAGGTGATGGGGGACAGAACAAGGGGAAACGGCACCAAGCTGTGCCAAGGGAGGTTCAGGTTAGAGCTAAGGAGGAAGTTCTTTACTGAGAGGGTCGTCAGAAGCTGGAACAGGCTGCCCAGGGAGGTGGTGGAGTCACCATCCCTGGATGTATTTAAAGAGCGGGTAGATGAGGTACTTAAGGATATGGTTTAGTGGGTAAACAGGAACGGTTGGACATGATGATCTCAGAGGTCTTTTCCAACCGAGTGATTCTGTGATTCAATTTCAACAGTGCTGAAAGAGAGGGCTGTTAATCTTTCTTCTCAAATCCCCAAGCCCTTCTCTGGGTTGCCCTAAGCAGCCCCTGGCCATCATTCCAGCCTGTTTGCGAGGCGTCAGAGCACACGGCTGAGTATGGCACAAATCTTGCAGATGCTTTCCGTTTGACGTTCCTGATATACGGCCTTCCTGGTCTGTCTGCACAGATGAAACTCTGATTTCACATCTCAACTGCTCTGATATCTCTCTGTCTCCGATTAATGCGATCTTGTGTCGTTCCCACATCCGCACTGGCACTGCAGCGATGGCTGCCTCGCCCTGGTTTTGACGCGTGTCTCTCTCTTGCCTCTTGGCACTGGTTCTGCTTTTGTGTCTCATCCCACCTCAGCAGTGTTTCTCAATCATTACTGAACTGCCACCTCCAGCCTCCCCTTGGCTTGTGTACCTCACTTTACCATCAGCGTTTCTGCACTTTCCTCCTTGGCTGTCACATGAAAACTGCTTCCTGGAAATACCTGCATTAACCGTACCCCTGAACCCCTCCTTTAGCACCACGTGTCCAAAAACTCCTCAGCAGAATTAGGCTGTTTGCAGAGACTCCTGTGCACTACCTTGGCTTGCCCTATTTTATGGTTCCTACCTCCTTTTATAGCAAACTGCCTATGAATCTGTTTTCTCTTGCTTTATACTTTGTGAATGTTTTGGGACATATTTTCTAAATTTGGCCAGCAGTAAGTACAGGGAGTCCTGGTCCCTGGTGAAGATTCATAGGCTCTGCACTAATACCAAGTAATAATTCTTCTGTGTAGATCAGATGGGTTCTTTAGCTCTTTTATCCCTTTCTCCAGGCTGACTGATGCCTGCAACTTTAGCTGCCTATAATCCTCGTCTCCTTGCCTTCTAGGGAACGACAGGACTGCGAGATCGCTCAGGAAATCCAAGTGAAGCTGGTGTTTGAAGCAGAGCAGCGCCGCAGGCAAGAGGAAAACGACGAGGTAACCTTTAAAGCTGCAGGGATGACAGGGCTATTTGCAGCAGCCCTTTCAGTGCTGGCATTTCTTGGTCATTAGCCACAGGAGTTGGCTTGCGTGGTGTCATTCCTGGTCCTCATGGATCTCGGCAGTATGCAGAGAAATTTTGGGGAGTCCTGTTACAGGAATAGGATACAGTCATAGTCCTTGTACTCAGGGGTCGCAAGGGTTGTTGATGCCAATGGCCTTGCTAACAAAGAGAGAAATTAATAGGTGGGTGTTGTTGAGGTGTTCGTTGCCTTGGTGTTGGAAAGTGTAATTGCTTATGAAGTTTGAGATCTGTTATTTGTGAAATGCCAGAAGGCAATTACTACTTTTGGGAGAATCCTGGGGTCATGATTTCTTAGTCTTTAGTGCAGAGACTTCAGCAGGGCGCTC
>NW_010175025.1:23520-55790 GCF_000695765.1 Mesitornis unicolor
GGCTTATCCATTACCTTCTTTCATCTTCAGTTTAGTCTTTCACAGACTGAACACGCTGATGCAGTTTCTTGCTGGCAGATTCCTTTTGCTGTTGCAAAATATTGCTCTGCTGCTGTTTGCTTGAGAATGGGTGTTATGGTCTGTCGATGGCTTTCAAAGGATTTGACTTGTTGATCACTTTATTGTGTCAGTCTGTCAGATTGGGTATTCAAGGAAGTTGCAGAATGGAGGAACACTTGTGTGAGCCTGGAGTGTGCCCCACTTTTGATTACAAGTAGTTCCCTGAGAAGTCTGAGTAGTCTTAAGGTATTCAAGAGGCACCTTGTGGCACTTTCTTTGTAGGAAGAGCTTAAACGCGAGGCTGTTTCCTAGAAAGTGCCTGAAATAAGAATCTGTCCTTGCCTGACACATGCATCAGTTTGCTTGTGCAAGACCTCATTTTCTTCTTATACCATTCAGTCCAAGCAAGTACTGAAAGGCTGCCCAGGCAGACATGGAAGGGCTTCCAAGAGGAGCTTGTGGTAATGAGGCTGGGAGGAACACTGGCTGGATTTGTGCTATCTTATTTTTTGGGGAAGGTGAAGGGGGTACAATACCACTCACGCTGGCTCTGGGAATCGCACCTTTCCTTCCTGCTTTATATAGAGAGCTACTGGAATGTCAGCAGGTCCCTGCAACCTGTCAAACCTGTGTGCTGACTGTCTTGTACTACCAGGAGCACTCTTCAAATGAATGTGGCTCAAAGCAATGAGGAGAAGTCATAAATACTTTCTCTCTTCCTGTTGGTATGTAGGAATTTCACAAGTGTGGCTGAAATATAGCTGTGGACCAAGTTAGGCTGCAGCTGGTACCAGGGCATGGCACTGCCAACTCTCCTTGCAGCAGGATTGCTGGAGAGCTTGAATTGATACTGCTTTCCTCCCAGGGTCCCTGCCAGTGTTATTTCTTTTGGGTGAGCTCCTGTCCTGATGCAGGAGCACACTGTCCTGAGCAGCCTGAGTGAGGCTGCGCAGTGCCCCAGGGTTTACCAGCTGGCACTGACAAGTGTCAGAGCCCCTTCTGTAGCCCTCAGCACTGCATCTATGCATGTACCTTGCAGGATGCTCTGTATGACACTGGTACTGGCCACACGCAGGGCTAGTCATGTATTTGTCACACGTGAGGGTGTAGTAGCTGCCCAGTGCACGTGTTAGCTCTCTGCTGCCCGTTGAGGCTGGCAGTGTTATGCCAGTGCTCTGCTTGGGGCAGATCCAGTCTCCTGCGCAGGTTATTTACATGAAGCGCTGAGCCTGCCTGCTTACAAGTCCAGTTTGTAGGAAATGGTTTGTGTGGATTTGCGAGTCCTGAGCTGTCTCAGTCCTGGAGATAATGTGCTTAAGCTCATATGTTTATAGACTTACTGTACTTCCTAGAAGAGGTTAACCTTGTCATGAGAAAGGAAGTGTGGGTTGTTTTGGTTTGGTGGAGATTTTTTGTTTGTTGTTTTTTGGTTTGGTTTGGTTTTCTTTGAGTTTTTTTGTAAAGAGCCTGTGGCATCCCCAGGTCCTCCACAGAGCTGATTATTGAGCAGGTCTGATCTGAACCCTGAAATCATAGTTTGCTTGAACACCCATCCAATGTCCTCCAGTGCTGCCTTTGCTCTGGAGGGTGTTGGCTCTTAGTTTGCATTTCAGTGATGTCTTTCAGTGTACAGCAATGTGCACTTTACATGCATGGCTTTATAAAGGTCCTGAGGATTAGGGAGGCTAAGTGAATAACATCCAAAGCGCTGGCATTCCCTGCTGATATCTTCCAGCTTCTCTTCCTAGCTTCACACTGGCTCCACTGACTTGCAAGCTTCTGGGCCCTGAATGAGCACGCTCCAGGAAGCTGTTTGCTGTTGCTAGGCCTTGTTGATCCATTAGTCATCTCGAAGGAAAACCAATTAGGAAAATGGAGTGCTGTACTCTTTGATGGCGTGTCTACCAAAACTGCGACAGAAGATAAACGGCTGCGGTCTCCACAGCGCTCCTGCCTTGTGCTTAGCCCTCTCTTTCTACCATCCCTTTCGATTTTCTTTTCTTTCAGCCTCTGTCTGTCAGGTTGATGCATTTCCCTGTCTGGCATCCTACAGTCCCTGTAAATTACAGCTAGTTTGGAAAGAGTTCATGACTTGCTCTGGGAAGTCCTTCCAGTCAGAAGTGCCTTCAACTGGAGACAGTCTTTGCGTCTGTTTTTCTTGCCCTGGTGGAGATCAGAGGGGAGGTCCAGCCCACTCGTGTGAGCGAGTGTGCGCTGCTCTAACTTCCAAATCCTTGCAGAAAGCCCGAGTTTGCACACGCGGTCCCTTCTGCCATGCTTTGGCCATTAGGGCTTTGCAGACTTCTGTGCAGGTGGAACAGGAGCCTGTAAGTCTGTCAGGATTGGAAGCTCAGCAGTGGACCTGAGTGAGGTCAGATACTGGCTGCAGAGATGGTCCCTTGTGTCAGTCACTGAGTTGAAAGCCCCATCCAGCCCAGGGGTTGAATTTGAAAGTAACTCTGTCATTGTCGAAAAATACCTGAAAAATTAAACTGTCGGAATCGTTTAATAAAAACGTTGAATAAAAGAATCTGGAGATGGTTTTTATGGAGGAGGAAAGGTAATGTCTGTTGTCTTCCATCTCTGCAGGACATTGCCCGTCTCCTACAACAGCAGGAAGAAAAAAAGCACAAGAAGCACTACCCAGAATCCCAGGGACACCCAGTCTATGATGATAGCTATTATGCAGAAGATGGAGGTATGTTTCTGATGGGTGAAGGATCAAGGTCATGGCAGTACAGGTGAACCTGGTGATCTGGCAACTGTGTAGGAGGAATCCCTTACCCTACAGTTCTGCATTCAGCAGTGTAGCATTGCATCAGTTTCCAGGGTCAGTATCAGACTTTATTCTAGAATCAGGAACAATTGTTTTTCTTTTTTTTCTTTTTTTTTTTAAAAAAAGGTGAAGAAGACAGTTTTATAATTTTTGATGTCCTAGAAGATGGCTAAAGGACAGGGGTAGGGTGTGTGGTGTATATATGTGCAAGCACACCCATGCATACATGTTTTGAAAGGGCTTGTGGAAAAGACAGTAGCTGATGGTACCAATAAGCCACAGTTATTTCAGTGTAACAACGCAAGCGCGTGGGAGTAGAAATGCAGATGTAATTCTACGCTTGCATTCGAAGAGAAGCAGTTCCATGTCCTCCTCTGTGGTGCTGGCATGGCTACATACAAAGGAATAAATGCTGGTTCTTGGAAGAGCCTTTCAAAAATAACTCCTTGCAGGTATGTATCCAAGCATTAAAATTAGCACAACCGCTTTGAATGACTTACTGAATAACGAGGTCACCTCCACAGAGTGTCTCCGCTGTGACTGTCATCTGGGACTGTATGCTGTGGAAAATACACGACCTGCAGTGCTGTATTGCTTTCTCTTGGTCGGCTTTTATGATTGAATGCAGATCTTCTTTAAATTGGGAAGAGAGAATCAGGGTGTGTTTAATTATGGAGCAATCTGGGGATGGCTTTGGTGTGCACTGGTGGTGGTTCTTGTGTTCTTTCTTCAAAAAAATATGGTTTGAGAAGAGACAGGCTGCTTTTGATTAACAGATTGTGAAGATGATGATCAAACCTCTTCTCGTTTTAACATCAATGGCGTTGGTGATTTTAAATGCCTTTATTTCAACTTACATGAAGTATTTTAGTTTCAATTGGGAAGAAGTTCAAGCATGGCCAAGAAAGCACAAAGTGCAAAACAGTAACCAAGTGGAAACTTCGTGACCACAAGTCCTGCTACGTGTGCACAGCTGGGAAAGACTTTGATCTTGGAGTCTTATGGCCAACCCACACTTCAGCTTTTCAGAATCAAATAGGAGAAGTCCCTGAAAAAATACAATATAGGTAGTAGTGTTGTCATGCAGAGATGGTAGGACAGGATGGATTTTTATAACAGGAATTGGCTGACAGAAGCCTGTGACCCTCTGAACTGAGATTCTGGTGTGGATTTAGAGAGCAGCGTATCTTGTGGGTCTAATTTTTCTTCCTGCAACAATCTGTAGTCCTGGAGGTGAGGTGTAAGCTGTTTTGCCTGACCATTCACAGTGCTGCTTTTCATCCTTGCTCCTTAAAAACTAGAAAGCACTGGAGTGGATTTTGATGCCTGGATCATCTAGTCCATTGATCTGGAGCATCTTAAATACATGGGCACTGTTTGGTTAGGCTTCAGCATCCTCCTTACTTGTGAACTTAAACAAAGAAAGCCCTTGCTTAGTTTGAGTTTTAGTCTGTCTTGAGACTGAATAAAAATTCATCCACATCCAGGAGGAGTGTGGATTAGAGCTGTTGCTCCAGAGCAATCTGAGCTCTTAAAAGTGGAAAAATAAACATTAAAAAGGCAGAGTTCCTCCCGTAAGTGTCTGTGCCACGAAAAACATTTCTGTATTTGCTCAGTCACTTACTGCTCGAGAGTAACACCAAGACCTTAAGAGTGTTTACACGGCCCCTGTGGAAAGTGCTGCAAGAACTGGTGCCTGCAGAGGAGTTAAATCGCCCTGAGACACCCCAAAAGCAGATCTGCTGCTGGGGCTGTCTGGCTGCGTTACCTGCACCGATCCTTGCCCAGCACAGCCACGCTTTACTCATATGTGATCTCTTGCTCTGCTGCTGTATTTATTGAGCTTCCTTAATGACAAAATCGAACTAATTCTTAGACTCTGGGTATCGTTCAAAAACTGACTCTTGCTTTCAGGCTCCTGTCTCTGTTGTTCAGTAAGTCACACAGATCGCTTCATTGGAAATTTGTTTTCTTGAAATCACATGGATGGTCTAAAACTGAACAGAAAAACCCACCAGTTAACAGGAACTGCAGTGGTTACTCTTACAGCTCTTGGATTTTTAAAAATATGCCTGTTATGGACAAAAGTCACACAGATTTGTTTTCAAGGCAGATTTTCAGTAGGCTGTGTTTTTGCTGGCTCTGAAAAAGTTTTTTTCTGAGTAGGATGACTTGAAGGGAACATTCAGTTTTGGTGTGGTTTTTGGTTTTTTTTTTTCCTGAAATCACGGTGATTGTAAGGAAGGCAGAGCTGTTTATGTTTATTAAAACAGAATGCAGTTCATGTGCAATGAAATCTATTTAAGTACTTCTAGCTACTCTTAAAAAAACTCGCAGCAGTGAAAAAGGAAAGTCTTACACTGCTGGGTTTTTTTAAAATGTAATTCTGTTTCAAATCAGCCTCTGCTTCAAAGAACTTTTTTTTTCTTTAGAAAACCACCCTCATCCTGCAAAGCTACTGTAGAGATCATAGTTCACTCGGTGCAATGATTTTTCTTAGCAGATAGGTTGGTTGGAAAATGAATCAATCAGCAGATTGCATACAGGCAGACTGCTGCATCCTCATAGCTGTGTCAGGTTCATTACTGAAACTAAAAGCAAAGAAAATTTCCACCTGCTTTCTGGAAAGCACGGAGGAAACAACCTCATCAAGCTGCTGAGTAAGCGGCTTTTTCGGCTGCATTGCTGAGCTCAGGAGCCTGGGGTTTGTGAAGTCTTACCCTGCCCTTAGATTTCTGTAGCCCTTTCTGCAGTCAGAGCCTAAACTTTTATTCAGGCAGTGAATAAGTGCAGGCCTTGAACTTTCTAGGTCTGCAAGAGATACGTGACAATCTGTGGTGGAAGGTGTTTGGATGCTACAGCTATCCATCATTCTTGCTTTTAGAAAACAAACAAACAAAACCCACAAACAAAAATCTCGTCCCTCTTGTCTCTTTCTCTTCTGCTTTACGTGGGTCTCCCCCGTCCCGTTAGGAGAGGCTGTATTTTCTGATGAAGAACCTTATGCCTGAAGCCAGGACAAGGCACCATTGCTCATGAACCAGGATCCAGCCTGACCCTCTGCTTGGCCCCTCCTGGGCTTGCTCTCCTGCGTTGCCTCTCAGCCTCGCCTGCATCTTGTGCCCTCCTTTGCAAGCCTTTGTCTGGAGGTTTCAGTATCCTGCAGCGGTGACATGTCACCAGGAGAGGAGCTGCTCTGCTGGCTGTTTTTCAGCCCCAGTGACATCATTAAGTCTTTCTTCTCCATACTGACTTTTCCTTGTCTCAGGAGGTGCTTGGACACACTTTTGGGCTGGACCTGTGCTTTCTGCTCCAGCACTGTTGCCTCCCGTGCTGCCCTGCTGCTAGCCAGGCTGCCATTTTGCTCTGTCCTCCGTTATATCCTGCAGGTGTCTTTCTTCCTGATCACCTCGTGCTTCATCTGCGTTTCCAGCTTCTCCTTGCATCAAGCCCCCTCATCTGCATGCTCTGAGTCTGGCCTTGCTGTGCCTCCATTAACCCCCACACCACTAACCCGCTCCTTGTTTGTCCCCTCGCTGCTCAGAGCACCCCTGGGGTGACCGCAGAGATCGGGTTGTTGCTGAGCCTCGCAGGGCACGCAGTGGTGACGGGCGCGCACACCGGCAGAGAGAGCACCGAGAAACACCCTCGCCTGCGTCTGACAGCACCTCTGGACGTGCGCATTCTCCCTCGGGGCATCATCAGAGGTCTCCTCAACCAAGCAAGGCCCGCCATGGCCATCGGCAGGAGTGGAAATCAGCAGGCCAAGGGAGGTCCAGGAGACCTCCCAGCCTTGACCTAGAAAGAGAGGAAGAGAGTGGCACCTATGACCGCAGCAATAGCTGGGAGCTGCGGGAGAGGAGAGCAGCTGGGAAGGAGAAGGCTTGGAGACCTCTTAGTCTTGACCTGGAGTCAGAGCATGGACCTGCAGACCAGGCATGGCACAGCAGAAAGCCAGCGAGGCAAGACAGAGAAAAGCACCTTCCTCTTCTTGAGATGGAGCTGGAGGCTGAGCAGGAGACCTGGCATCGGGGCGGCAGCCAGCTGGTGCGCCCTGAAAAACACAAATCTCGTCATCAGGGCCACTCGTCACACAGGATGGTGCGTGACGAGAACCTCCCTGGTGCTGAGTCTAGAGATGATCATAGGAGGGGTGAGGAGAGAGACTGCAAAAGGGCAGGACACAGGAGATGTCCCCCACACACTGTGACCCAGGGGAAGGTTGGAGACTGCCAGCGAGACTCAGGTAACCAAGCGATGGGGAAGGTGTACGTCTGTGTGGGGATGGACCTTTGCGTGCCCCATTCTCGTATCTGAATCTGTGGTGTTTCCTTTGAAGATGCCCATCTCCAACATCTACCTGCAATGTGTATGCAGTGAATCCTGCCCAAGTTTTTCCCTTATTTACTGTTATAGTTAATGTTCTTGCTGTTTATTTCCTGATGTGGTCCATGGCATCAGAGAGTAAAAATGTGTTGGTGGAAATGGTACCCTTGGTATCCTGCGTTTTAAGAAACAAAAAAACCCCACAACAACCAGCTTTTATTTTCATGATATATTTTGTGCTGTGCTCTTCTTGCACAGGAGAACGAAGGAAAAAAAACAAACCAAAACCAAACAACTAACAAAACCCTAAATGATTACACTCATATTTTGTTGATTTGGGATGCAGGGCTGTAAGTGAGGACAGTTTGCTTATGCATTAACAAGCCAGCAGTTGCCATCCACTTCTTATTGAAAACCATGCTGACAACATGATCAGTTCAGTAGCAGCACTGGGTGTCTGACTGGGCTCTGTTTGTAAGACGGGGTTCTTGTCAAATCCTGTACAACTGGATTTTTCTAGGAAACGGGTACCCGTGTTGTTGTTCTTGTTCAATAGTACTTGGGGGCTGGTGGGATTTAAAGATTCAGACCCACTTTTCTGAAAGTAGAAGTTTAAAGACTTGGATCTATGTCTGTCACAATGTGGGAAAGTTCTGCTTTGAGCCGTCTGACTGGTCTTCTCTTGCATAAGGTGAGGATGTTAATGTGTGTCTGTCTCTGGAGATGCTGGGAGAATTATTCTTCGGCTTCATCATCCAAAAGTTTTCTCTGGGAAAGTGGAAGGTGTTAATCAGGTCTTTACATGTAATCAGTAGGTCGTAATTTGCCCTGATACAATGTGAGTCTGAGTGACTCAGCATCCCATCGTCCTGAGTCAGAATAGCCCGGAGCTCACATCCTCTTCCTGTGGGCCCTGGTCATGGTGAGCTTTGTGCTCCCCAGAGAGCAGGCAGAGGTGATATGGAAGCAGCGTTCATTGTTGCTTTCTGGGCAAATGAAGCCTGGCACCGATCACTGTGTGAAGAAAGCTCAGCCTTGGGCTGGCCAGCAAGCAATTCCTGGAAATGCACTCTTCGTAGTGGTAATGCTGTTCAGGAGCCTATTGGCCATGCTGTTGTTCATGACAGCACGGTAAAACTGTGTTTACCTTGACCTTAGAAGCAGTCTGAATAATATAATTCTGAACAAGCTGGTGCTTTTTGCCAGAGTTTCCGTGCTGGCCAGAGATTGCTGATCTTCACAGCTTGGTTTGGTCAGAGTGCGCTGGGAAAGGACGGGCTGTATGCTGGACTGTAGCATGAAGTTTTCTTCTCATGCCAAGATGATTTGTAAGAGCAGTGTTAATTGCTGAAGACCATAGAGCAGTCGATAAAACAAAAAGCAGAAAACTTCTCACAACTCCTTTAATATCTGTAGAAGAAGTGGTTTCCTATTCCATGGTTTCATTCTGGGTTGATGCAGGAGGTCTGTGGCCCTCTCCAGTTTGAAGTCTTCAGGATGCTTGGTGGAGCGTGGTAGTAGTTTGTTGGTACAGAAGGTTTTTTGAGATCGGTTTGTTGTTCCATGGTTTTCCCTTGCTCTTTCCTTCCCTTGGGAAGAAAACTGATAGGCAGCTCAGTAAGATGTAACAAGTATTTATTATAAATGTGTAAATAGTGTGGCTGGAAGCGCACTGGAGTGTTTGTTTACTTCAGGCATAGATTAGAAAGCTCATTTAGATGTCTGAGCTGTCTGAACAATACAGTTCATACTGCAGATGGAAGGAGAAGGCGTTCGTTGTATGTGAGTGAAGCCATGTGTTTTATAAGAGGGATACAGTGAGACTTCCTTGAAGGCCTAATGCAAATGGGCTGTGGAGAGACTCTCAAAATGCAACTTTTTAAATCACTTGGAGATGGTTTAACTTTAAAATAAGCAAACAAATAAAACTGTACTCCAAGCAAGAGTTGAACCTTGTATGAACTTCAAAAACGTTTATTGGGCTGTTTTCTCATTGTGAATTGTAAAATTCATGGGTCAGCCCAAGGAGGAAATTGTCTGAAACCTCATGTGAGCCTGTCGCAGGCAATTTTTGCAGCCCGTGCTACTCCAGCCGTGTGTTCAGACTCTGCCGTTCTTTTAACAGATGTTGGGCTGTTCTCTGCTGCCCAGTTTTGCCAGTGTATCTGTATCCAACACAGAGTGAAAAATTAAAATTCCTTTGCTGGTGTCACTGTGTCAGCAAAGGCTTCCAGGGACATGGTATCTTCTGCCATATAGTTGCATTGGTCATACAAGACATGGTGCACCGGATATTTCCGGATAAACCACCCTAAGGTGCGTGCTGCACCTCAGCTAAAGGTACTTTCAAACCAGCTGTCTGGCAGCTACGCTGTTGCCATCTCTGGTTCCCTTGAGTGGGGGCTTTGGCAGGTGGCTGGGGAGGTAGTGGGGATTTCCTTACTGAAACATGTGGAAAATGGTGGAGTTGTTTTCTCTCACAATTCTGCAGGCACAAGACCGAGGGGTATGAGGCAGGCCATGTATGATGCACCCCGAAGGGAACAGGAGCTGTCTGATGCAGAGATAGCTCGGAAGCTGCAGGAGGAAGAGCTCCTGGTGAGTAGAGAGGATGCATTAGGTGACCTGAAGGAACTAAGGTAGACGGCAATGACAGCTTTAATTTGCAAACCTTTTATGTATGACAGTGACTTCAAAACCTAATATCTTGCTGCTGTGTGTTCTGATAGTTACCTTTGTCTCCCATGCACGCACATATGGAATGGCAGCTGGCATCCAGACAGTAGAGCCCTAGTTTTGGAAATAAACACCCAAAAATTAAATGACTGAAGCAGAGTGATACTAAATGAACATTTCCAGGCAGGTGAAGATGGCCTGAAGTTTGTGGTCAGCCCAGAAACGAGACAGGCCAGTGTCCATCCTTGAGAGAGATGGCAGCAGGGTGGGCAATATGTTGTGGTGTGGCCTGGCAGATAGAAGAGAGCAAAACTCAGCCAAAAGGCTGAAATGACATTTTAGTGTTGAGTTGTGAATTAAGTATGGAACTAAGTGTTTTGAGAAGATGATAGAGTATTTGTATGGGCACCTATTTGCAGTGCCTAGTTGTTTAATGGATGTGAATAATTCAGAGGTGGTTTTATTTTGTCTGTTTTTTCTTCTGCTTCTTTTTTTTTACAGGCTAATGAGGCAGATCAGAAGGCAGCCCAAGTAGCCCAAGATGAGGTGAGCAAGAAGTCAAATGTTTGCATTATTCCTTTACTTGTGGAAACTGCTAAACCCCACTTGTCCCCTGGCTGTTTGTTTCCCTCCTTGTAGGAGAAGCTTAGGGCTGCACTGGGGTTTGCTCCAAGCTGTTTTTCATATGTATGCTCAGGCTGGCCAAGCAGGGAGCTGCGCTGCCTGTTGCAGACATGGCAGAGGAAGGAGATTCATGGCTGTACAAGAGCATCTCTTGTAACTGAACCCCAAGGGGGACTGTCAGACGTGCTGCAAGATGAACCCCACACGGAAGGAAAAGGGATAAAGGGCAGAAAGGCTCTGCAAGCACGAACTAGGCAAATCACAGATCCACTGGGAATGCTACACATAGACAGTTAATTCTGCTCTGTCCCTTTATTTCTGATGGGTGAAATTCTGGCATTGGACCCTTCTCATTCAGCAACTGTCCATAGGAAAGAGTTTAAATAACTCAAACCCTCAAGAGCAGTAAAACCCTCTGACACACTCTGTGTTTTCCCTTCTAGGAAATTGCTCGACTCTTGATGGCTGAGGAGAAAAAGGCTTTAAAGAAAGGGAAGGAGAGAGAAAAGTCGTCTTTTGAAAGGAGAAGGCATGATCAAGACTGGAAGGTATGTTAAGCTTCAGGAGATGCCACAAATGAAGTGCTGTAATGTTACTTCCATAGGGGGAGGTGAGGCTGTGTGGTGAGACCAAAAAGAGTGATGCAAACTCTTGCATCCAAAGGGTCTTTACTGCCTGTTATTCAGCTTCTTCCCAAGCCTTTTGGAGCCACATCCTTGGTTAGATACTCTTTGGCTTCAGCCTCAAGCAGGACAAGCCCTGGGCTCTGGCCTTACAAACTGACACTGGATATCAGCAGCAGATTGTGGGCTCCCTGGAGCACTGTGAACCCTCCTGGTGCAGGACCCTGCCTCTGCTGAAGTCCTGGCTGTAGCAATAAAAGCAGTAGTTGGTTCTGTTTGTGGACCACGGCTGTTCCAGTTGTCAATTTACTTCATAATAAAATTGGCTCTAAAATGAAAGTATTGAGTACATCAGACCTAGGTTTTTGAATGAGTAATGCTAGCTAATGGCTAGCCTCTGTAAGGTGTTAGGAAACAGATTTCATGCTCTGCACTGGTAAGGTGCTAAAAGAGGGTGTTGTGTTAATCTTGGGGCCAGTTGGAGGTAACTCTGATGTTTTCAGCCTCTGTACTGTGTGTGAGTGGTTGCAGGGGTACAGCTGTGTACAGCTGCTTCTTGGTGCTCAGCCCAGCCATGCACACAGTCGTTACGCACTGAGTTTGACCCCAGCTTCAGGATGGGTCCCCCAGTGCTGGCTCATGTTTAGACCAAAAACTGAGTTTGGCTCAGCAAGGCTGAGTTTCATTTAATGGAAACCAGTCCCAATACCGCTGTTTGCATGTGTCTGGCTGTAGTTAGCTGTGTGTACAAACTGATCAGAAAAGCATTGCATGAAGCTGTGGCAGCCTCAGTGCACTGGCTGGGGTCTTACAAGGCACACAAATGAGCTGCTTTCCCTTCATCTTCTTATCAGCATGATGCAAGTGAGTCCACACGCCCAAGGTCAAAAGAAGGACCTGAAACTCAGCGACACAAAGGCGACAGGTCTTCAAGGTGAGCTTGAACAGGCTGGGAAAAACTGGGAAATGCAGTCGGGAAGCTGCTAAGAAGCAGAGTCCTAGGGAGGAGCTGTGGGGTGATCAGCCTGACCCACCCACAAAGGGCTTGGTAGAGAGCAGAGATTTTCGCACTGAAGAGATGGCGGGCACAGAGCTCGTGAGGTGCTCAGTGACATGCGTCACTCGCTGTGCTTGTGGCATTTGTCCATATCGGTCTCCCTGCCTGGTGCTGACGGAGATTGATGAGCTTGTGCAGTGACATTTGTTAAATGGCAGAGAAACATTGAGAGGGTTAAAGAGCTTCTGGGGATGTGAAACCAAATGTCATCTCTGGGCAGGAAGGAGTAATCCCAATGCGTTTGCACAGCTGCTCCCTTGGGTCCTTGCTCCCAGTTGAGCCCTGTACACTGCTCCCATGCTGTGTGTGGACACCCCCTCCTGCAAGAAAGTATGTTGTGCTTTGGAGTGCCTCACTCTAGAGCTGATGGGAACATGCTGTAGCCCAGTGCTGCTTCTGCATCACTTGGTACCCTGGTCTGATGCTCCTCATGAGGGACTGAACCCTGGAAGTGACCCTGATAGCTTTGATTTCCAATCCAGATATGAACCTAGAAATTCTTGTTGAATTTTGCAGAAGAAACAACAAATGAGGTGTGCAGGTGGAGACTGAAATAGATCTTACTGAAATACTCTGGAATTAAAACTGGGCAAGCATTAAATACTTTGAAATGCTGCTCTTTCCTCTTGAGTGAGGTTTTCATCAAACTTCATAATGGAAATTCTTTGTTTCCTGACAACCATTATTAAAATGAAAGCAGTCCATGAGTAGTAGTAAATACTGTGCATTTCTCACTGCAGAAACAGTAACAAGCTGTGCTCAGAGGAGCTGGTCTGCGGGTGGGAAGTCTGGGCCAGATGCAGTTTGCATCAAACTGACAGGGACAGACCAGGCAGCTGAGATGTTGCTTTTTCCATGCTGTTATGCCTTTCAGGTTTTCTCCCAACACTGCTTTGGTTTTGTTCTGATTTTTCCCCCCCATGCTTGGCAGGTCACAGCCTCTCCATGATGACTTTCAACACGCTCGGTATTACACAAGCCAGCCCAGCCCCTTGCGTCAGATCCCCAGACCCGAGCACTCTCCTAAAGGTAGGATCAAGTGCATGGTTGCCCCAGCACTTGGATTATTGTGGGCTGTTTTCCTCAAATAACCAGGATGCCAGACAGGATGTTTGACAGAGGGATGCTAATAGAGAAAAGGAGTGGATGTTACTGCCCCAGCAGGCAGGTGATGCCAGTCAGTTCCTGTTGTGCTTGCTGAGCACGTTGCAGGCTGTGAGACTGAAAAGCTGAATGAGTTTGCCTTGAGTCTGTCAAGCTGCTCTCTGCGTGTTCCCCGTGATCTCTTAATGATAAATGACTGTAAATCCAGGCAGCAAATGAGGGAGAAATAACATGGAGACAATGACATGATGGATTTTAGGTGACTTACTAGTATCAAACAATCCAATGCAAGACAAAACCTTGCAGTATCACCTGTCTGGCAGGCAGATAGGATGATCAGACAGCAGCTTGTCCTGAGAACAGGCTTGTTTTTTTCCTGTAGCATCTCAGCACTGCTTTGCTGGCTTGTTTCCTGAAATCACTTGGCTCAGGAGCAGTGTAGCTAGGGTCAACCTCCCAGATTTTTAAATCCGAATGCCAATTGTCTCAGTTTTCTGTCGAATCTCTGGAGGAGGAAAGGGGCAGCCAGAGTTCGACTCAATCGCTCAGATTTCTTCCAGCTCCACTGATTGTGACTTAAATTTTGGCAAGGAAACTGTCCCCATTCAAAGTTTTGGAAACTTTTGCTTTGTCTTGTTTAAATAAGCTGGAAAGTCAATGGCACTTTATAGAGTCTGTAAGCCCAGTGTTTGTTCTGTGTTCTTTAGTGAGGCTGTGCAGTGTGGCTGTGCAGTGTGGCTGCAGTGCCTTTCACAGACTAGAAGAAATGTGGATGTCTGCTTGTCAGTCTTGTGGACCTGTCCGTCCTCTTGAGTAGTGTAGCATATGGCTCCCATTTTGGTGCTTGACTTTACCAGTACCCTGGCAGTCACATAGACATTCAAGAGGGCAGAACAAGTAAAAGATGGCTGTGGATGGTATTTTCTTCACCAAGATTTATATTTTTTTCTTTCTGTTTTGCTTTCCAGGTTCCCGTAGGAAGCAGTAAACTGTGCTAGCCTTTGCTTTGGTACTGACTCTTCTGTAGCAAACATTACTGGAATTGCCAGGCAACTTTCTCAAGTCCTTACCCGTTGGGAGGTACAGCCTCCACACCCAGAATCTTTTTAAGTGTCATCATATTAATAAGGAACACTTGTTTGTTTCAATTTCTTACTCATATGCAATCACTTAAGCAGTGCAGTATAATCTAGCCGCCACTGAGCTGTGTGACTCAACTGGCTGACTTAACAGCTCCCTTTCATATTCTTTTGAGGTTTTCCTTTTATTTTTAAGCTTTGGCTGGAGCTTTGACAGATGCACATACACCAAGGAGGAAAATCCAAGATATGAGCTGGGTTATGGCAATGCAGCAGAATGTCAGAAGTTTAAGTCCTTTCCATATCAGGATGACTTAGCAAAGAGTTATAGAAGGAAATGTGCTGGATAAGTCAGCTGTGCCAACCTGTCAGTCATGCCTAGCTTGCAGGAATCTTCATAGGATCTTCATAAGGTACACCAGCAAAAGCCAAAACCGGGGATTGATGAGGAAGAAATTGCCCATAAAACAGAACTTCTTTAGTTGCTGTATTTCTGTGGCTTCCAGCAGTCTGGGTAGAGTGTTGTAACCAGGCATTTAGCCCCAGCACATAGGATAGAACAGTTAAGAGGAAATACAATTTCAACTGAAATTAGACCTTGTATGCATGACTTTTAAGATGTGCCAGGGAGATGATGAAGCTGTGAGTTGTGGATTGAGAAGAATCACACAAACAGGTTTAAATGCCTAAAGGGACCTCTGTGGTCACCTGCTTTGAGCTTTAGTATGGTAGAAGCCAAGGAATTTACTGAAGCCAAGTGGGAACTACTATAACTCCTAGCTCAATTGCTGTTGCACTTGAGTACAGAAACTTCTGTCTGAACCTGCATATGTCTTGGAAACTTGGGACTGAAGGAGGGCCATATGGACACTGAGCATTGAGTCAGACATCTACTGTTACAGACAGCTTCGAGCTAGACACAGAGTGCCAAATGGTCCCCAAAGAATCTGCTGCCTCTCTCTACACTGTTCCGTCCAGCACCCCAGGCACACTCCAGTCAGGATAAGACCATTGCTCTCTAGGGCACAGCAGTGTCTGCAAGTTTAAGATGTCTGTATAGATTTGCCCATTGTTTTTCTCCCACTCTTTGAAAATTGTTCTTCTATTGCTTAAACCTTGGCCTCCTCTGATTTCAGTTATTTTGTCTTTTTAATATTTTTTTTCCCCCCTCACTGTTTTCAAGTGCATTTTCAGACTGTAAAGCTGAGCCTCTGGACGTTGGCTCTGAGTCCCTTCAGCCAATACAGTGTAGTTACTCGTGTGGCAGCCTAGGTCACAGCAGCAAAGTCTGGCTGTGTTGCCCCTGCAGCCCAGCTTCCTCATTGCCTGGTGCTGAGGTTGTCCCACCACGCTCTCTGTCTTTTGCTGACAGCTGTAATTCTGCTGCTGGCTTTGCTGGAAGGGAGGTAGAGCCATGACTGTACTTGCCCTCACCACTGATCTGCATGGGAAAGGAGCCTTGACAGCTCTGTAGAGCTCTGTGGAGAGCGTGTGCTGGTGTGGAGCACCGATAGGAAATAGGAAGAGATCATGGTGCTCCGCTCTTGCACTAACACACAGTTTAAGCCTTAAGGCAGCTGTAAGGCTTTAAGCTATGTTGTTGTCCTTGGTCAGGATTGTTAGAGATGAATCACTAGGAAGACAAGGCAAGTCCTTCACATAAGTTATGAGGGCATGCTCAATACCACAGCACAAGCCCATACCTTGCCTTGACCTCAAGAAACTTCCATGTCGTACCCCCACCAGGATGTTGGCAGCAGCTCACCATCTGTGAAGAACCAGTTAACCCCCAGTAGACCTCTGCTCCAGGCATAGGACATGGACATAGGACCTCGTGCATCTGCAGCATCTCAGTAGCTGCGTACCCTTGCTTCCAGGCCGTGAGCTTGTTCACCTGCATGGACCCTTAAGTGACTTGCAAGCTCTTGCTTGCTCGCTGCTGCTTCTCAGGAATTATCCCAGCCAGCGGCTAGATGTTACTGTCCTTGCCTTGTTCCCTCTTCTGATTCCATCTCTGTCCATTCAGAAGTGTTAATGTTGTGTTAAAGGGTCTGGAAAAAGAACAACATAGACCCTATTTTCTTTTTCCTTTATTTTTATTTGAAAACTTGGGCCAGTGTGGCAAGGTCATCTGTAATGATTTCATTTTGTAAAAATTTATTTTTTTTTTTTATTTCTTGTAACAGTCAAAATTTCTACTGCTGAAAATGCCATTTTGTTTCCTGTGGGCTTTTCCCCTCCATCACCATCAGATTATTTATTATTATGAAATGGATGCCGGGTGGGGTTTTATGAACTAATACTTTCTACCGATACCCCAGTTCAGGCCTTGCTGCTTGTATCATCTGGAGCACTTGTGAAAACTGGATGGGGAAAAGTCCTGCCAAAACAGAAAGTGGTTGTGCTTTGTACTCACTGTGCATAGGGGAACATGGTGACCCTCTGCAAAAGGCAAAGGGAAATCGCCAACTGGGAATTCAGCCCTCCCTGGGCCTCTGGCTGGCTGCGATGGGCTTCCTTGCACTGCAGTTGGCTGATGTAGCTTCTGTCTCACCCTAATCAGAAAAGTCACACACACCCTGAGCCCACTGACGTTTGAAAAACCTATGAATTCAGGACGGATGCCTGGGAGTATCCAAGTTGTTGACCTCAATGGGAGTGAGTGGAGATGACATGAGAGAAAACTTGGGTTGGTTTTATTTGGAAGCTGGGTAACGTCTGAAGTACGCCTCAGTGCCTGCTCTGTGGAGCTGCAGTATCTCCTTAAGGGCCTCCTTGGGCCAGCCAAGCTCTCCAGCTGTGGCACCGAGAGATGAGAGCCCAAGGGAGGGATCCCAGGAGCATCTGCTGCTTCCTTGGATGCCTTCAGGGAGCGCCGAATACTTTATGGGCTGCTTTGCTCTACATCCGCCCTCAGTTCTTACCTTTTATTCTTATTTCCTACCTTTATTCATTTGCTGTCTCTTTTAAGTACTTCTCCTATTTTATTTTTCCATAGCCCTTGTGAAAAGGGAGGGCCCTGAGGTTTTGTTAAAGGGGCTAACACCTATCAAGAGAGAGAGAAGTGTCAGAAATGGTAGTGGAGGAAAGTATGTGGTAAATGGGATGTAAACAGAGCAGTTCTTCATCTGACATACCTTGTGGGCCTCATGCAGTTGTGCAGGTTAGAGACTTCCTGAGGTAAAGGTTGCAACTGGACTTGCACATTTAGTAACCACTTTTGGAAGGAGGTTCCGTGCTCCCATTGAAGTCGACAAGAGCTCAGTTGAGGTCAGAGATGAGCAAGGAGCCAACTCATTTTGGAGCTCAGCAGCCACAGCTCTGCTGAGAGTCAAGAAGATGGCAGCTTGCGTAGGCGAGATGCAAATCCGGCACCTTGCGCGTGTGTCCCTGGAAAGAGGCACATGAAGTTGATCTTTTTAAAAGAAACAGCAATATTTCCTTCCTATGACAGAAAAATGTTAAAGTAACTTTAGATTTTCCTTGTCTCCTCTTGCCAAGTTTTCATAGCTTTGCCTATGTTTTCGCTCTGGATTTAATAGCGTGTCGGAGCCCTTGCTGGGACCCCTGCCCGGGTCATTTGGGTCTTGCTTCCTTTTCTGACTCTGTGCAGTAAGAGGGCAACAGGCACCACATGGAAAATGCATCACCGTGAAATCCTGGCACTTCCTAACCTCCCCAGTAGGCACATCTCACCAGCAGGAGCTCTCGCCGCCTCCTTGCCTCCGTCCGAAGCACAATGGTCTGCAGAAGAGAGGTTGGGCGACCCCGAGTGATCGTGCCTTACACGCAGGGATACTCGATGTCTTCAGCAGTCACCTGGCTGTGAAACACTGTCTTAACATGGACTGTACAGCTTCCTGCAGCGAGAAGTGGTTGCCACATGGGTAGATCCGACAGGTTAATCTCGTCTTTTTTAAAGAACTCCGTGGTTTTGAACTTAGTGGGGTGGGAAAATATCAGCTGTTAGGGAATAGGTGAAGTCTCAACGTTGAATTTCTCCTCTTGGGGAGGAAGGACAGAAGTTACAAATGCTGCAGTGTGCTTCACTCTGTAAAAGGGATCTTGTTTGTACAGTATTTTTATATCTCTGCATTCCCACCTGTCAGGATTTGAATCAGGATTAATAACGTTCTCTTACTTAAGGAAAAAAAAAAGGATTTTTATTTTTACAGTGCTAGACCTTTGTGCATTTTTATTTTGTGCCAAATTAACAGCCACTGTTACATTCTAGTGTTTTCATTCAGTTTATTGCCGTTGATCAATGTGTATATTATATATATTTTTATTATCAAGGGTTTTATTTTAATTCATATTAACCTGTATGCAAACTAACTGTGGATTGCTAATTTATATATAAAGGGGAGCACTTGGAGACAGTGTGAGGATTCCCCTATGTAGTTTACACTCTTGCAATCTAGCACAGCCAGCCCATGAAACTCATCGCTTCTCACACAGAACAATCTCCTGTCGCCTGTCACCCCGAGCAGGTTGCTCCTGCTGTTCCTCATGGCCCTGCGAGGCTCTGTGAGATGCAATGGGAAACGAAGCACAGCTCATGGCATGGACGGACGGGCGACCCAGCTCTCTGCCGTCCTGCTCCTGGCAGTGAAGCCAGGGAGGGTGCTGCAGCAGGAGTTCCCATCTGGGGCTGTCTCTGAGGTTTACACTGCCCTGTATCCGTCCCTGGCCAATGGACACTCTCAAGATGCTCAGTTTTGCAGTTGCTTTGGGAGGTGGGTGTGGGATACGGCGCTGAGGCACAGCGGTGTCCGTCACCACAAGCAGCTTGTGGGCATAAACCTACAGTGATCCCCGTTTACTGCACTCTTTAATAAAAACACGGCCGCTTGGACTGCTGCACCCAGGACAGGCTGCAGGAGATGGGTTCTGTGTTGAGAAGCTGCACTGCCCCAGCTTCTGGGCTGGAAACACCATCAGCCACCTCCTCCCCATGAGCAGCACAGGGCAAGGCTCAGCTGTGCAGTTTGGGCCTGTCCCAGAGAGGACCGTGGCACACCCAAGTGAGTGTTTTCTACTTCACAGTAACCACGTTCCACTGTATCAGTGTTCACTCTCAGTAGACTCCACGGCGTGTCTCCAGCTGCGTCTGTGCACTGCAATAGAGTTAACTGCCTCAGCGAATAACTGCGGTTGTCTCATTCAGCTCTTCAGGGTAAACTTGCAGCCTGTTGAATCTAAATGTTAGCCAGGCGATGAGATGGATTAGTCAGAAGGCTTGAATTCCTCAGAGCTGCAAGCGTACTCTGCGTTGCAACAGCTAATCCTTAAATATAAATTGCGCACTGACAATAACCTGTCTATGCAAGCCTCTTTTTTCCTCCTTATTTTTTGACTGTTCACTCTAATTTTATCAGGTTTGGCATAGAACTTCTGAGTGACGTTTAACCAAAGTATCCTGTCTGTGTGTGTGTGTAGTGTGTTTTGCTTCATGCTCCTGAATTCTCATTGAATGTAAAGGGAACATTGCCTTGCCCCATTTTGTTCAATAAACCGCTGTATTTTGTTATCCACCACATCCTTCTGTCCGTCCGTGTGCTTTTCTGGAAACACTGATGTGGGTTATTCAAGAGAAGGAGAAAACAGCACTTCGATCCATCCTCGGCTCCTGGAGCTCAGCTACTTCCACCAGTAATTATGTGCTTCCCGTGTAATAGATGTAGCAAAACAACAAATTTCTATTTAATTTGATTATTTTTGTGGCTGGAGAGATGGAAAAAAGCTATGTATTATCTTTGAAAGGATCCGGGCTGTTTCATTTCCTGAGACTGTGATACTGAAAAATAAAGCAGAGGAATTATTTCCAAGGGTAGGATGCTTTTTTTTTTCTTTCTTTTTTGTTAATGCAGCTTCTTGCTGTGTAAAAAGCCTTGAACTCTTCCCAGGAACAACTTGCATCTGCAGTGGTGGGATGGAAGGCGAGAAGGAAACATGGCCAACGTGCTGTGACTGGTGGTGTCTTCAGAGGTATCAGCTGGAGATGCAGCCACGTGCAACTCAGACATGAGCGGACACGAAGCCATTTCCAGGTCACAAATGTAAACCCTGGGTCTTGAGTCCAAACTCTAAACCTTTCTTCAATGTTTATTTAATAATTTCCCTCTGCTTGCCAAATACAACCATTGCACAGGGGAGCAGAGGGGGCCCTTTCACACCCCACTGCTGGGTGCATGAGGCTGTACCTGCGTGGGCCAGGGGCTGGGTGGGTGCAGGAGAGCTCGGACTCCAACTGAGCGCCACTTGCGGCTTGATGAGGGGCTGTGTCACAGCGCTGTCCCAGTGCTGCCAAATGCCTTTACATCTTTACCTCCTACCATCTTGGAGTCCCTTAGGGATTAGCAGGGAGTGGAGGTAGGGACCAGCAAAAGAGAAAATTAAAAATACTAGGACGTGGCTGGCAGTGGAAGAGCCTGGTTGTAAAAACAGGGCACTCGGAAGTGCCAAGAGCCCTGCCAACGTAAGATTTATTGCAGCCTCTTGTCTGAAGTGACTGTGTGGGTCTGTTTTCTTTGAAAGGCTTCTTTCATGTCAGCCTTGGCACTTGGTTAAGCATTAGGCTGTGGTGGGAGGGGGGCCAGCTGGAGCCCTGGATAGCGCCTTTCACCTGCTGCAGGGATGTGCACACAGAGGCCCGTATGTGGGAACCACAAAAGGAACATTGAAGAGCCCCTGGGGACTTGGTTTTTTCCCCCTTTTTTCTGTATCAGAGGAATTGCTGATCTCGGGTTTCCAAGTCACATGCAGCTCTCAAACTGTATGACCAGGGCTGGCGAATCCAGGTTCCCCAGGTGTCCTCCAACCATGAAAGAGGCTGAGCCAGCAGGGGCTGCTTGCAGCCAGCATTGCTCAGTGCCCAGCAGCTGAACCACCCCCTTGGCTGCTCCGTCCTGCGCTGCGAGGTGGGAGGTGCAGCTGCCATCTCCTGCCTGTGCACATGTGCAGTTGCTCGTCTTCCACCCAGGTCCCTGCTGTGTAACTGGGGACTCTTGCCCACAGAGGCTTTGGTTTGTGTTGCCCATGGCTCGGCACAGCTGAGCCCTGCTTACAGCCTGCCCGTGGAGGGAGCTGCGGGGCTGGGGTTGCTCATACGCTGCAGGAAAATGGGCTTTTGTGTCCAGGTGGGCAGTGGGGCTAAACTGAGCTGGTGGGGAAATGGGACTCTGACCTAGAGCTGCTGCTTCTCTTGTTCATGAGGCAGATGCTGGTGCAGAGTGACCCAAGGCCTAAACAAGCTGGGGTATCTAAGATACCAATGGCTTAGTGTAGTGTACGTGGTACGTATGTACCATTACCAATTGGTTTCCTGGAGCCTGGGTAGGTTACAGCATGCCAGGAGCAGAGCCTCCCCTCTGCCACATGGCACACTGCTTTATTCCCAAGTTTATTCCTTCTAAGTCTCGATAATGAACAAAACCAGCCTGTACATCCCAATCCTTTCCACCATCCTGCTGGCAAACAAGTGACAGCTCCTGGCACAAATCCATCATCTCAGGTCACAGGCACCTGTGTCCATCACCGTGATTTGTTCTTTCAGACGCGGTGATCCTTGAGCAGCACCCTGAGTCCATCGGTTTTATCCTGCTTCACCCTGACCAGGCTTCCTGACACAGTTAATGGCAAAACAGAGATTTAGTAAATGAGACCTGGGCGCAGACTGCAAGCCAAGTGTAAAACATGTGCAGAACTGGAGTCTGGCAGCTGGGTATTTGTTGAATGTCTGTGCTTCTCTGACCCCAGAGAGCCCAAGACAAGCACCCCAAGCAGCTGTGTCAAAACCTGCTCCTGTTTCGTGTCGTTGATGGAGAGCAGCAGCTCTGAGCACGGACACCTCAGTTCACAAAGTCTCCTTTCTCCTGGCACTGCTTTTCCCTTGGTAACAGCTCCCCTGCCCTCTCCTTTCCCAAAAAACAGAGATCCTAACTCCACCCCGGTGACTCACCCCATGGCCTTTGAGGGCCAGGCTTCAAACACAGGCACAAGTTGCCCCTGGCTGGTGCTGGGGCTCCTGGACCACAACATGATTTCTCTTTATGTAGGAACAGCGTAATGCCACGTCACAGGGTGATTTTTTTTCCTGGTTATTTTGGATTTGGATGGTGTCTCATTTTTATTAAAACATGGTTGACATATGCAGCACCTAATTACAAGCCAGAGGCACACGTGCGTGTCTCACTAAAGGGGTTTATGCCCAGGTGGGCAGTGCAGAAGCACAACAGTGTCTGGAGGAAGACATTGCTCACTGTCTTCTCTCCAAAGGCAAAGGGCGGCATCAAGAACAAGGGTTTCTCAGTGAATTTTCTCATCTGCTAGCAAACCCAGCCAGCTCGTCCTACAGGAAAAGTCCTCAACTGGAGGGCATGAGTCCTGTGCACTGATGGGACTGCCTCTGTTGGCACAAGGAGCTTGGGAAGATCAGTGCAGAGCATCCCACAGCAGAAAAGGATGCATCATTGCAGCACCTGAAGCAGAGAGGACCCACAGCTGCTCCAGGTGTGGCCATGACTGCGGATCTGACAGCAGCTGTGTCCTCTGGACATCCCCACGGGATAAGAGGGACCAAAACCAGCAGTACAGGCAATGGGGATGAGCAGGTTTCTGTTTGCTAAGGAGAACTGTAATGTCCCAGCAGCAGTGTAAGACCATGTCCTGCTGATGTTTGTTCCTTTGGGAGCCTAAGCCAGCTCTCCTGGTGTCAGGAGTTAGTTGCTGTGCAAGGGTGCAAGTTAATGCTGGCTTGCCTCAACCCGAAGGGTGCTGAGGCAGCTGATCCCTCCTAGCCCTGCTGTTCTCAGTTTCTTGCATTTTTAGCTGGGAAGAGACCAGTGCCCTCACAGGGCCAGGCCAACAGGAATTGCTCCTGTCAAAGGCAAGAAGGGATGGCTTTTCTTCTCTATGGAACAGACACTGGTAGTTGGCCTAAGGAAGTTCTCTGTTTTTAATGAGGTTGTGCTGCTCAGCAGGATCCCAGGAGCAGTCACTGTAATTTGGGAGTTACTTTCTGCTTAGCTGAAAACTTTTCTAAATATTCTTCTGATTTGCTGAATTGCACAGGTGCAAATAGCAAATATTCCCTAGGAAAGAATGGGATAAAATCCCCAGGAACAAGGGAAGACTTTACTACCTGAGCTACCAAATCCTGTGACATAGTCCAACCCACCTGAATTTTGAACAGAAAACACTCAGAATGAGCTGTGAACCCTAAAAATGAGAGGCTTGGAAGTTCTTGCAGAAGCAAAACAGCAAAGAATCTAAATACAAATGATCCCTTTTGCAGCTGGTTACTGGGATATTCATGAGTGCAGTATGAACCTGGGCAAGAAGGGGAGCATGAGAGGCAGCTTATTCCTTGAATCTTATTTCCTGGGTACCACATGGCACAAAGACCCCCCCCGTGACCTTAATGTGTGTAAAACATAGCCCTGCGCAGGTCTTGATCAGTCCCAAATGTAGTTCAGCTGCACGAGAATGGCTCAGGACTGGAGCCTACCAGCAAGGCAAGTACATTCAAATATTGTGTTGCACTACATTTGTTTTACTTTCAGATAAATCCCTGATACCTTTGCACTGTGAAAAAGGGCCTCCAGCTCCCATGGGGTGTGTTGTTGCCCCTACCCCACGTTTACTGGGTATATGAGCAACTCCATGTTCCTCACGAGAGTGAACTTTACTCGGTTTCAGTGCCAGCTGTGGTGCACAATCCCTTCCTTTCTGGTGAGAAATCTTTTCCCCCCAGCATCCTTAACAAGGGATGGGAGAAATACGTGTCAGTGTGCCTAACCTGCCTCCTCCCAACCAAGAGGAGCAAATTAAAAACACAGGCTTGAAAAGAAACTTGGATTAATAAAGATTAATTATAATAATCTTGGAAATAAACAACCCAAAACAATGAAGGTGGAAAAAATGCTTTATTTTCCTTCTAAGTGTAGGGGTTTTGGAAGTAGGGGGGGTTTTGTGGGGGGTTTTTTTGGCTCTGATGGCAGTTTAAATGCTGGCCCGCGGGAGCTCCAGAGCAGCACATTTTATACCATGGCTCTCTCTAGTGGCCACACCGCTGACAAGAGGAAACCTGCGCAGCCGCTCAGTTGCAGAGCTACAGCTGCATCTCAAGACAGACGTGTGTATGTGCACCAAGGGAGATGGGTTTTGGGGGCTGACACCCCACAGCATTGAAGCGATCGGCTCCCTTCTTGCAGCTGTGCCTCCTGCTTGGACACGAGAAAGGCAAATTCCATCTATAATCCAACCTACGAGGTGTGCCAGGGAGGGATCAAGCCCAAGACTTGAACTGATGGTGCTTCAGTCCCGCAGAGCCCTCAGGGTGGAAAACGTGCGAGCGGGCTGTGTTGGCTGAAGCCATTTGAAGCCCTCCAGAAGTCAAAACACCCGATGGATTGAGCACTGCTTTCCATAACATTATTGCTGTATGGTGTTGGTTACAGACAGATCTCACAGTTTGCACCGTGGCCTTGCTCCTTTCGGCACCCTGCAGCCGGGAACTGGCAGCAGAGAGGATTCCTCCCCTCTGGGCTGGCTCGTAGTCTTTGGTGGCCTCTATTTTTTAATATCATTTGACAGCATGGTTGGTAATAACCATGAGCATCTAAACTACTGACCTCTTGCAGGGTAGTATTTGGGCAATTTTCCTATTAAAAGCACTGTGCACCTTGCATTCATTTGATTATAGAAACTGTGTGCCAAAACCATGGATTTAGATTATGTCAGTTATGTGGTAAAGCCAAACACTCAAAAAATAGGAAAGAAAAGAGCTGAAATAGTAGAGATAGTATTAATTTAGCCCCTCTGTCAGTACAGAGTATAAGCCAGGTAAGACCAGGGTCACTGTTTTTCCCTGGGCTCTTTTCTCAGCCCTGGGACAAGCTCTCTGGGTGATGAGCTGACTGGTGCTGCTTGCTGCCACCATCCCAGGCTTTGGGTAGCAGCCACAGGAATGCTGTTCACTAGCAATGCAACAACACACGGGCTACAAGGACACTTAAAAAGCCCCAAAATAAAACAAAAGAAACAAGCCAAACAAAATTTAAAGTATTAAATAAAACCAAAACTCCCTGAAGAAGAGGGTTGTACTGCTTGACAAATAACATAACCAACCAGCCATAGCTCCAGCCAGGAGCCTGAGTTTCCTCCATCCTTCTCTTATAAACTCCTAACACCCTGAAGCAAGTGGCTCTTCCCTTTTATAAACAGCCTTTCCTAGCTTGCTCTCCTGGGAACAGGCCCTTTCACCCCTGGGGAGATGCTTTTGCCTATACTTCTGATGGAGTTGAACTTTTTTCTGCTTTTGCTTTGAGTATTTTGGTTTATTTTTTTATTTTTCTTGAAGGTTTAAAAATTGTCTTTGCAGAAATTAATTTCCTAGTTTATTCCTCCATGTTTGGTTTAGCTATTGGTGTGAAATACTTCAGCCTGTGGTTCCAAGGGAGTAAATGCCTTTCTTGGGCTTGCGGCACTTCATTGCATCTTGGAGAAGCTCCTCTTACTGTGGTGTGAGCAAAACCCCAGTGAAATCTGTGGCTGCTGCTTTGCAAAGAAGCTTGCAGTGACTTTTTGGTGTGACTTTTTTTTAGGAAGCTGTACTGCACACCCATATGTCAAGCAACCTGTCTGAAAATTTGGCTTTGCAGCCGGAGGGAACTGGTGTGGGTGCCCTCAGCAGCACTGGAGGCTCTGCCTGCGACATGGGCTGGTACAGAGCATGGCCCTGGGCCTTCCAGCCAGCTCCTGTAACTGTTTGAAAGCTCATACAGAGCCACCACAACTTGTGGAAGAGAGGCGTTCTGTAGCCAAGCTACCACTTAGTGCTGTGAAAGAGGGGGAAAAGCACTTAGGGAAACCTTCCTGCTGCTAAAACCTTCCCCTTTTTGCTGTGCATGAAGGCAGAAAAAGCATCGCTGCTGTGCAGAATGTTAGGAACTTCCATTGCAAGAGTTACCCACATCCTGCTATGTTGGTGCTGTACAAACCTGAAACAGAAAACCAATCCATACCACGAATTGCTTGAGGTGCACGTGTAAGGAAGAGGCAGCCTGGCTATAGGAACAGCAGCTCGCTAGTACCGGCTCTTTCTGCTGTTTTCCCATCTCATTGTACTTTTTTTTTGGCCCCAGAAGCACAGTTGTATCTATTTGCCTGAACCCCATGGACTTAAGCACATCACTGTTCTCGTGTCTGGTCCTTCTTCCGTTCTGTGGTATTTACCCTTTACAGCTTAATTAGGTTCTGTGCTACTGAAGGCTGCTTGCTACTTAAAGGGCATTAGAGAGTTGCATTGAAATATTTATGTCCAGTGCATTACTTGATTAAGGAAATGATCTAAAATGAATGGAGATTGAATTATGCTCAAAATGCTCTATAAAACTGGATGCTGACTGATTATTTAATGGTTCTCCTGATACACGATGCACTAGAGGTCTATGTTGCCTTTAATTTTTCATGGCCTGAACTGTGTTTTACAGCAACCCCAGCCTGTTGGTTAATGGCATTTCCTTGTAACAAAGAGTATCACTCCTTTTTTTTTTACTTGACACCCGTGGTGTTTTCATGATATATGTATTGAGGTGTCAGAGTATGTTTTGTGCTTGAGAATGTAATTGAGGTCACTAGAAAGATCACTCCCATTTTGGTGCTAGGAAGGAATTCTGTTCAGGAAACACTCCTGCAGCTCAGGAGGGTCCTTGTGATGTGTTTTGCTTTAGCCATATTATACATAAGATGTCTCACAAGGGTACTGGCCTGTGGCAAGGGAATGGTCTTTTCCAAGTGTGCCTTTTTCGATGCCCTGGGAGGTTCTAGATACCTACAGACAGTGCTGGTGAGCAGGAGTTCCTCATTTGTACAAAGGAAAATGCCCAGGATTAAGCAGAAATGCTTTTTTATAACAGAAATGTCAGGTCCGTTTCCGTTTTGGCCTGTCCCTTAATCCCACTGACTGACGCACTAGGGAAATCCAATCCTTGCAAAGTTAATTTTATTAATTGATGCTTATTGGATTATCTTTAAAATCAAATGAGATTTAGCTGGGTGAGCTGGAAAATAAAGAGCGTGCAGGGACTTAAAGAAGAAGATTCAATGCGGTAGAATCCCTTCGTTAGTAAAAAGTAGCTCCTTCAGAGCCTGATCTCCTGAAATTCTAGGGATTCCTCCAGTGCAAGGGATGGTTGGGACAGAAAATGAGATAGTGGGAGTCAGGAGAGCTGGGTCCATCTTCCAGCTCAACACCAACTCCCAGTGCAGGGTTGGCAGGGTTGAGGGTACCAGCGAAGGACTGGAGCCGTACAGCAAGAGGTGCCCGGTGCACAGCAAGGAATATGAAACGTCTGGTCAGCACCAGACCTCTCCTGGGAAAACGTGGTGTTTTGGAAGTATGATTTAGAAGATCAGTGTATGGGCACATTTTGGGTTATTCACCAGGAAAAATGATGGGAGGGAGTGCCTGGCTTAGGCTGACATCTGCTTTCATGGCTTAAGGAGCTGGCATCTTAGTCTCCTGCATGCAAAATGCGGGCGGTTAGCAAGTTGAAAACCCAGGTGTTGTCCATCTGCCCACAGAGGTACAAAGCCATGTCTCTGCTGTGCCAGGAGGGTGTGCTGGCTGCACAAGTTTAGTCTGGTAAGACTGCTCCCCAGTCGCTGGTGCTCAAGCTCTGCTGCACTGTGATGAGCTGAAGTCCCAGGGCCAGGTGAACAGTGCAAGGGGGAGCCTTAGGGGTCCCTCAGAAAGACGGGAGCCCTGGATCAGTCCTGCTTCTGCAGTGATTTAGGCATTTGACATTGTCATTGCATTAAATCCTGAAATGTCCTGGCTGTAGGGAGCCAAGCTTTGCCCTTGCAGGGCGCACAGTCCTAGGGCAGCCACACCTTGTGTAGGTGGATGGAGCCGCGTTTCTGGGGCTTCCAAGGCTTGTGGCGGGTGTGCTCAGAGACTCCCCTGGGCACGGTGTCACTCTGGGAGATGGCAAACACTGAGCCTGGAGCCAAATAACTACAGTGTGTGCAGCAGCCAGACAACAAAAACCATGTGGAAAATAGTTGGATCTTGCACAAAGAGGGAGACAGGGGAGTCAGGAATATCATCAATGGGGGAAAAGGACACAAATGCAAAGGAAAGCAGATTAGCTTTTAAATCGTGTTTCTTTTAGAATAAGCTGGGGTTTTTGCTTTGCCTGTTCCTGGGGAAAAGGGAATATCTACTCCCCGTCTCACGATGCAATGAAAACCCAAGGCAAATCATCTGCCTCCTGACAGCTTGAGGTTTTTAATGCAGTAAATAAGGCAACATGTTTTTTCAAAGTCAAAAAAGGACCTGGGGTTTGTGGAGAAAGTTATTAATAAAAAGTGTTCTCCTGGGCAGTGGATTCAGAGGTTGTTTCATCAGACAGTGATTACCAGTCCAGCACCACCATTCCTGAGACAGTTGAAATTTACCCTCCTGACAAAAAATTGATTTTGAAGATTAATTGTCCCCTGTAGTGCAGTTTTAGTCCAATCTGAAATACAGCGAGGACAATTGTCCTTTGAGTTTAATAGAGCTGTCTCTTTGATATTCTCGGAGCTAGAGCAGCTGTACGCGGTTTTGTCCTGACTTGGAGCTGGTACGAGCAGGGCAGTTTGAGAGGTGCTGCTGTCAGAAAGGGAGCAGCTGGGGGTGACGTCTGCTCCTGCTGCGCTGCTTGTTCCTCTGCTGGGCCAAGGGTAACAGAAAACAAACTCTGGATTTAAAAAAGGGAATTTCCTTGTGCAGCTCTAACTGCAGCAGTGTCAGTGCAGCACACGCTGCACAGCTTTTGAACCTGCATTGGATAAACAAAGTTGGCTGGAAGAGTTTATCTTGATGTTGTTTACAAATGTGTACAACAGGGTACAGTCCAGAACCCTGAGGAGCTCAGCTCTCCCCAGAGAGGACTTCTGAAGTGTAGTAACCAAGCTTTGCTTTCCCTCCCATGGTTATTGTTTAGCTACCGAGGAGTAGTTGGTTTGAGCCGGAGAAACTCTTCTGGGTGGGAATTCTTCTGGGACAAACTTTTTTTTTCTTGCCTGGCTTCCAGTGGTTTGAGCTGAGACTCTCAGTGACCTTTGAACCTATAGGTTAGTTTCAGTGAAAGTAGCCAGAGACATCCCAGGTATTGCAGCGCGTGCTCAAATTATTAGCCACTAGAGAACCCACACTGGTGATTGTTGAAGAAAAATGAGATTTGTACGTTTTGCTGCTCAGGAGGGAACTCAGATTTGACTTTTCCCTGGAGCCAGGCAGCTGATCTCCCAAGGCGCTGTGTGAAGCACGCTGAATTTGAGGTGGGAATTGAACCTCCACAGGCAGCAGTGGGCTGTTGGGAGAAGGAAAAGAGAAGGTTGGTATCAGGAGGAAATTTGGTGTGATTCAGTGGTTCAGGGGTGCAAGGGCTGCTGGTTTGAGTGGGTGCCTGAACCTCAGTGTGAAACACTGGTCTCTTGACAGTTCTAATACAGGTTTTCTGTAACAACCTCTGTCTGTATCCCATCAAGTGTGCTTTCCTTTTGTAGTGGCAAACTTAGAGCAGAGTGACTGACAGCTGAATTAGCTGTGCTGTGTCTGGGGCAAGATTTCTTCACGCTTTTGGCTTGGTGTCTCCATTCAGGTGTCCATAGTCTCTGTCCCAGAACTCTCCATTCTTTTTCCTTCTAGGAAATGGAAAATGTGAAGAGTTACTTCCTGATTAAGAAAGTAGTTTATCTAATTAAGATGACACCTGGGGAAACTGCAGACCTGAAGGCATGGGGTCTTGTCTTTACACTTCCTTGTAGACCTCTGGGCATGCTTTCAGCTCTTGTGCAGACCGTGATGGGAAGTGCTTGGGAGTGGAAAAGCAAAGGTCACTTCTGGAATAGCGCTGCAGGGAGCTGTGAGATTTGGGACAGTGCTAAACAGTGTCTAACAGTTGAATCACAGGAAACATGCAAGCCTGGCTTGCAAAACTGTAACTGTCCTTTACCTCTTACACCTGCACATGGCACTTGTCCCATAATTCCTCACCTTCTTAGCTTCTGGTGTGAGAGAAACCCCCTCTGAATCAACTTAACACAAGATTTAGTAAGTTGCTTCCTATGAAGTATTGCCAGACTCCTGACAGCGTTATCAGCTGGGGGTGGTACCTACCAGCATCTCTGGGGCTCCTGGGCTTGCTGTCGAGCTCCCTAGCCACCGTCCCTCAGTATCAGAGGGGAAGGTGTGGGAAGAAGAAGTGGCTGATGGGAGCTTTGGGATTAGCTTTGAAATGTTTTTTGGCTCTGAAAGAAAGTCTTCTCCCCGTGGTACAGACAATAGAAAATGTTTTTCAGCTTTTCCAGGCTTTCTTCCATTCTGCTTTGTCTTGCTGATAAACTTATAGCAGGGATTCAGAGGTGGGGGGGGGGGGGGGGAGGAGAAAACAATGTTGATTTACTTTATACAGGGAGAAGGAGAGAAAGGGTGAAATCAAGGAAATAAAAGTTGTGCAACCTGTTTATTTGCTTTGAGGTCTCTCTTGCCTGAACACAGGTGCCAGTGCCTGGGTCTCCTTTAGCACATTGTGGTGCTGGGGGGCTTTGTCACACACTTCCCTGCAGGGGCAGTGTCTGTGTGGAGTGGGGCTGTGTACAAACCATCCAATCTTCAGAGATCATCTAGTTTTGCTGTTTGTTTTTGGTCTTGTTTTTGCTAGGCTTATAATTAAAAGAGGGAAAAGAAGAAGAAAATGAAATAACGTTCAGTAAAACACAGAGAGAACTTCTTGCCGGGCTATGAATAGTCCAGCTTTGCTTAAGCTGAGATGCACCATTGCCTTCTCAAACCTTCCTCAGCAAAATCTGGACTGTACATGTGCAGTTGGACTATTTGGCCACTTGATGTCTCTGTGGGTTGCGGAGAGCGGTGGGTAAATAGAGGTCGTGCTGGAACTGGAGCTGGCAGGAAGCAGCAGCAGTGATAGGGTTGCTCCTCAGAGAAGAGGCTTGATAGCACAGCATGCCAGCTCCCCTTCCCTGCTCCTTTCTTGTAATGAGCTTCAGAATTTCAAATTAATTGGAAAACCAGCAAGATTCAGGTAACCAGCTTCCAAAGGGAGATGCTGAGCATCTGCACCCATCAGTGCTGTAGAGAAAAAATATGACAAGAGTTTCCCACAGAAATGTGAGACGAGGTGTCCTGGCCAGTCCATGCCCCTGTCTGCTTCCCTGCTAGGCAGAGTCCTGTGGCAGAAAGGGGCCAAGATGTCAGACTCTTGCAGAGTCTCTATGCAGGGAAAGATGAGACTTAGCAAATATCCTCACTGTTGTCTGGCTGGGCCTTGCACAGGCGAATTGCCATGTGCAGCCAGGACCATGAAGCCCAGCTCTGTGGTGGGTGGGTCATGAGGAGACCCGGGCTGTTCCCCTGGCTTTGCAGGTGTGCCAGGCTGTCTTCTGAGACTGATCACCTGTGATGTCCAGACACAGACTGAGGATTCAGACAAGGTAGAGATGCTCCTTCCAGTCTGGCACCACTGCAGTCCTGAAGGTACTATTTGCCACAAGTCTTTTGTATATGCATGACGAAAATCTAGATTAGCTTTTGCTGGAGCCACACTGTGATATTTCCATGCCTTAGGGCTGTGGAGAGATGGCTGGGGCTGAGGTTGCTTTAGGCACAGTATAGATAAACTGGATGCGATTACAGCCACAGTTGCACATGGAAATGCCTCAGGAAAAGAAGTTTCCCATAGTCATTTCTGCTGGTGGTGCTAAACTTCACTGTGCTTGTAGCTGGAGGACCCAGCTCTCCTGTGTTAGATGCTGCGCATGTGCACAGTTAGGTTTTTCTTTCCAGTCCTTCTAGTCTTAAAGAATTTGAACTCTTGCTTCTGCAAACCCCGATCTGCCTAGATACAGGCTTTTTCTCATGGTGATTCAGCAGG